>NW_026644866.1:0-71431 GCF_030020395.1 Manis pentadactyla
GTGCTTTTAGCGTGCTGAGTTTGTGTGTGTCCTCTGTCTTTGTGTTTGTGGGAGTTTACTTAAGTTTATTGTGGTTATTCCTTGAGCGTGTGGCTTTACGTATGGTATGTAGTGGTTGCATCGGTCTGTGTGTTGTGTTGTTACTGCAGGTTGTTGTGTGTGTTATGAGGTGTGATGTATAAATTGTGTGTGATGTTTGTGTGTTGTGTGATGTATTGCTCTGTAATTTGTGTATTATTTTGTGTGTTGCGGCAATGTGTTGATGTGTTTCTTTTAATGTGTGTGTTGTGTGCGATGTTTGCGTTGTGCGTCTTTCTGTGTGGTCCTTTGTGTTTGTGGGTTTTGTGTCGTGTGTGAAGTGCGTCGTTCGTCTTTTGTTTATACTGTAGGGCATGGGTTGTGGTGTTTGTTGTGTGATTGGGTGTGTATTCTGTGTTGTGTTGCGTTTTGCATACTGCGTTATGGTGTGTTTTTAGCTCTGATGTCTGTGGTCTGCTGGCTTAATGTGCATGGCAGTGTTTATGTGTCTGAGCGTGTGTTTCCCGTGTGTTGTGTTCTTTCTGTGTTGTGACTGTTGCGATTGTGAGGTGTGCAGTTTGGGTACTTTGTTGTTTGTAGGGTATGTTCTGTGTGTATTGCTCTGTGGAGGGCTGTGAGACTGGTGTGTTTGTGGGCGGTCCTGCGCTGGGTGTTGCGTGCTTGAAGTGTGTCTTTGTGTGTCGTACGTTTGGTGACTTTTTTGTAGCATGTTGTGTTCACGGTCGGGAATGTTATGTGGTCTGTGAATGGTTTTCTGTTTCATGTTTAGTGTGTGATGGGACCGCACGTGTGTTCCGTGATGTGCAACGTATTGTGCTCTCAGTTGCATGTGTGTTGGGTGTATCCTAATCTGTTTGGCATATTGTGCTTTGTGTTGTGTCCTCTGTGTGCTTTACGTGTTGAGTGGGATATTAATTGTGTGCTCTGTCTGACGTGCTTTGTATGTAGGTTGTGTGCTTCGCATTGTGCGTTCTGTGAGGCCCTGTGTGCTGTATGTTTTATGTGTGTTTTGTGTGGTGTGTGCAGTCTGTGAAATGTGTTTCATAAATTCGGTGTCCTTTTGTGGTTTGTGTATTTCTTCCATGTCATTTCGCATGTGTTGTGTGTGGTGCGGGTTCTGCATGTGGTTGTGATTACCGTGGGTTTGTGTTTGACAGGTGGTGTGTGGGGTTCGCTGTTTGAGTATTGAGTGTAATTTGTGATGTGTGTACTGTGTGTGGTCATGCTTGGTCAGTGTCCCTCACTGTGTGTGTTGTGTTTACTCTGAGAACCGTGGTTCATGGGTATTGTGTGCAGTCATGTGCTCGGTGTGTGTGGGGTTTGTTGTTTAGGGTGAGGCGATGTTTGTGTGTTGAGAGGTTGTATGTAAACTCTTTGGCGTGTTGTGGGTGTTTTTCGTGTGCGTTGTATGTGTTGTGTTGGTGCTCTCCATGTGTGTTGTGTGTGGCCGGTGTGTTGTATGTTCTGCGAGTGTTGTATGTAGTGAGTGTTGTCTGCGCTGTTGTGATGCACATTTTGTGTGTGTTGTGTTGTGTGTGCTGTGTGTCGTTTCTGCTTCTTTTTTTTATGTCTTGCTGTGTGCGTTGTGTGTTATGTGTTTATTACTGTGTATTGTGCGTGTTTGATCCGTGCGTGTTGTGCTTTCTGGAATTCTTTCGTGTAGTGTGCTGTATTTGTGGTTGATATGCGGTAGTGAATGATTTGTGGTGTTTGTGTTGTGATTCTGTGTGTATTCCGTTTGGCTGTGCTGTGTGTGCTGTGTGTTCTTGTGTGTTTGGGCTTGTGTTGACTGTGATCTGTGGGCCTTGTTTATTTTGTGTGTGTTGTCCATGTTGTGTGTGTAGAGTAGGTACTACGTGTGGTGTGGGATCTTTACTGCGTGTCGAGTTCACTGCTCTGTGTAATTTTCTCCGTGTGGCGTGCAATGTGTGACGTGCGTGGTTGTGAGTTGTGTGCATTGAGCGGTTCCTTGTGTGTTGTACATTTTGTCATTTTTTATGAGTGTTCTACTGGTGCTTGTATATGTGGTGTGTGTTGTGAATGTACAATGTGTGTTATGGGTCCTTTGCTGCTTGTTGAGTACATTGTTCTGCATACTTTCTCTGTGTGGCGTGCAATGTGTCATGGGTGTGGTCGTGAGCTGTGTGTTCTGTGCACTGAGTGGTTCTTTGTGTGTTGTATATCTTGTCATTTTTTATGAGTTATCCGTTGGTGTTTGTGTGTGTGTTGTGTTTCTGTTGTCTGCCTTCCGTCGTCGTGTTTCATGTGTACTGCGTCTGGTCTTTCTGCTTTCTGTTGTGTACTGTGTTCTGGGTTGTGTGAGCGCTGTCTATATGCTTTCTGTGTGTTACATACAGGATAGATGTTGGGTGGTCTCTGTATTTTGAGCATTCTGTGTGATGTTAGTTTTGCGTTGCGTCTGATGTGTTCTGTGAGTGTGTATTTTGGGTGTGATTTTTCGAGCTGTCTGCGTGCACCTGTGTGTGCTCTCTACTGCCTGCTTGTGGCTGTGTGTGTTGTGTGTAGTGCGTCATAGGGGAGTAGTCTGTGGATTATTAGTATGTGTTGTGTCCGTCTTATGTGTGGAGTTTGTGATTTGTGTGTGGTTGTGTTAGAGAGGTTGTGTGTGTGTGTTTGGCTGTTTGAGTTATGCACGTGATATCAGAAGTGTTGACTGTGCGGTTTCGCTTGTTCAGTATGTCTCATGGTGTGTGCAGTACGTAGTCTGTGCAGTGTTTTCCGTGTGTGTTTTGTGAGCAGTTATGTGCCTTGAGGTGTGTGGTCTGTGTCTTGGGACCCTTGTTTCGCATGTTTCTGTGTTGTGTGTGTGCTCTGCGTTGTGCTCCTGCGTGAGGATGTACGTGTTTTGTATCTGTGCGTGGTTGTGCTTGCAGAGTGTAGTGTATGCAATGTGCGCTCTTTGTCTTCTTTGTGGGTTGTGTGTGTTTTGCCTAGGGATTTGTTTTGTGTGTGTTTTCCGTGTGTGATTGTGATTTGCGTATGGTTGTGTTTGAGTTGTGATGTGAGGGTGCTTGTTATGTTTGCGAAGTGAGATATGTCACCTGTGTGTGGTTGTGTTTGGTGTTCCTCACGGTGCGTGGTGCATGTACTCTTGCAAATGTGACTTGTGTGTTTTAGGAGAAACATGTGCTCTGTTGTGTCTGGTGTGCGCCCTGTGACTGTTGTGTTTTTACTTTATGTTGTGTGTGTGTGTGTGTTTGTGCGCGCATTGCGTAAAGGTGCCCGTGTATACATGCGTGTGGGGTGTCTGCGTGCGGTTGTGAGTGGGGTGTTCAGTGTTAGAAAAGTGTGCTATCTGCCTTTATTCTTGGTTGTTTGCTTTCATGTGGTTTTGTATGTTTTCTGTGTGTGATGCATATGTGATTCTGATACGTGTTTGGCTGTGTTTGAGAGGCTGTGTGTGTGATTGATTAAGTGTGTGAGGGGTCACGTGTTATCTGTATGTGGTTTTGCTCGTGTCGTGTACCTCATTGTGTGTGTGGTGTGTATATGGCTAACCGTGGTGTCTGAGAATCGTGTGCCTTTATGTCCTGTGATGTTTGTGCTGTATGTTGTTTCATCTGTTGTGCTTTTAGCGTGCTGAGTTTGTGTGTGTCCTCTGTCTTTGTGTTTGTGGGAGTTTACTTAAGTTTATTGTGGTTATTCCTTGAGCGTGTGGCTTTATGTATGGTATGTAGTGGTTGCATCGGTCTGTGTGTTGTGTTGTTACTGCAGGTTGTTGTGTGTGTTATGAGGTGTGATGTATAAATTGTGTGTGATGTTTGTGTGTTGTGTGATGTATTGCTCTGTAATTTGTGTATTATTTTGTGTGTTGCGGCAATGTGTTGATGTGTTTCTTTTAATGTGTGTGTTGTGTGCGATGTTTGCGTTGTGCGTCTTTCTGTGTGGTCCTTTGTGTTTGTGGGTTTTGTGTCGTGTGTGAAGTGCGTCGTTCGTCTTTTGTTTATACTGTAGGGCATGGGTTCTGGTGTTTGTTGTGTGATTGGGTGTGTATTCTGTGTTGTGTTGCGTTTTGCATACTGCGTTATGGTGTGTTTTTAGCTCTGATGTCTGTGGTCTGCTGGCTTAATGTGCATGGCAGTGTTTATGTGTCTGAGCGTGTGTTTCCCGTGTGTTGTGTTCTTTCTGTGTTGTGACTGTTGCGATTGTGAGGTGTGCAGTTTGGGTACTTTGTTGTTTGTAGGGTATGTTCTGTGTGTATTGCTCTGTGGAGGGCTGTGAGACTGGTGTGTTTGTGGGCGGTCCTGCGCTGGGTGTTGCGTGCTTGAAGTGTGTCTTTGTGTGTCGTACGTTTGGTGACTTTTTTGTAGCATGTTGTGTTCATGGTCGGGAATGTTATGTGGTCTGTGAATGGTTTTCTGTTTCATGTTTAGTGTGTGATGGGACCGCACGTGTGTTCCGTGATGTGCAACGTATTGTGCTCTCAGTTGCATGTGTGTTGGGTGTATCCTAATCTGTTTGGCATATTGTGCTTTGTGTTGTGTCCTCTGTGTGCTTTACGTGTTGAGTGGGATATTAATTGTGTGCTCTGTCTGACGTGCTTTGTATGTAGGTTGTGTGCTTCGCATTGTGCGTTCTGTGAGGCCCTGTGTGCTGTATGTTTTATGTGTGTTTTGTGTGGTGTGTGCAGTCTGTGAAATGTGTTTCATAAATTCGGTGTCCTTTTGTGGTTTGTGTATTTCTTCCATGTCATTTCGCATGTGTTGTGTGTGGTGCGGGTTCTGCATGTGGTTGTGATTACCGTGGGTTTGTGTTTGACAGGTGGTGTGTGGGGTTCGCTGTTTGAGTATTGAGTGTAATTTGTGATGTGTGTACTGTGTGTGGTCATGCTTGGTCAGTGTCCCTCACTGTGTGTGTTGTGTTTACTCTGAGAACCGTGGTTCATGGGTATTGTGTGCAGTCATGTGCTCGGTGTGTGTGGGGTTTGTTGTTTAGGGTGAGGCGATGTTTGTGTGTTGAGAGGTTGTATGTAAACTCTTTGGCGTGTTGTGGGTGTTTTTCGTGTGCGTTGTATGTGTTGTGTTGGTGCTCTCCATGTGTGTTGTGTGTGGCCGGTGTGTTGTATGTTCTGCGAGTGTTGTATGTAGTGAGTGTTGTCTGCGCTGTTGTGATGCACATTTTGTGTGTGTTGTGTTGTGTGTGCTGTGTGTCGTTTCTGCTTCTTTTTTTTATGTCTTGCTGTGTGCGTTGTGTGTTATGTGTTTATTACTGTGTATTGTGCGTGTTTGATCCGTGCGTGTTGTGCTTTCTGGAATTCTTTCGTGTAGTGTGCTGTATTTGTGGTTGATATGCGGTAGTGAATGATTTGTGGTGTTTGTGTTGTGATTCTGTGTGTATTCCGTTTGGCTGTGCTGTGTGTGCTGTGTGTTCTTGTGTGTTTGGGCTTGTGTTGACTGTGATCTGTGGGCCTTGTTTATTTTGTGTGTGTTGTCCATGTTGTGTGTGTAGAGTAGGTACTACGTGTGGTGTGGGATCTTTACTGCGTGTCGAGTTCACTGCTCTGTGTAATTTTCTCCGTGTGGCGTGCAATGTGTGACGTGCGTGGTTGTGAGTTGTGTGCATTGAGCGGTTCCTTGTGTGTTGTACATTTTGTCATTTTTTATGAGTGTTCTACTGGTGCTTGTATATGTGGTGTGTGTTGTGAATGTACAATGTGTGTTATGGGTCCTTTGCTGCTTGTTGAGTACATTGTTCTGCATACTTTCTCTGTGTGGCGTGCAATGTGTCATGGGTGTGGTCGTGAGCTGTGTGTTCTGTGCACTGAGTGGTTCTTTGTGTGTTGTATATCTTGTCATTTTTTATGAGTTATCCGTTGGTGTTTGTGTGTGTGTTGTGTTTCTGTTGTCTGCCTTCCGTCGTCGTGTTTCATGTGTACTGCGTCTGGTCTTTCTGCTTTCTGTTGTGTACTGTGTTCTGGGTTGTGTGAGCGCTGTCTATATGCTTTCTGTGTGTTACATACAGGATAGATGTTGGGTGGTCTCTGTATTTTGAGCATTCTGTGTGATGTTAGTTTTGCGTTGCGTCTGATGTGTTCTGTGAGTGTGTATTTTGGGTGTGATTTTTCGAGCTGTCTGCGTGCACCTGTGTGTGCTCTCTACTGCCTGCTTGTGGCTGTGTGTGTTGTGTGTAGTGCGTCATAGGGGAGTAGTCTGTGGATTATTAGTATGTGTTGTGTCCGTCTTATGTGTGGAGTTTGTGATTTGTGTGTGGTTGTGTTAGAGAGGTTGTGTGTGTGTGTTTGGCTGTTTGAGTTATGCACGTGATATCAGAAGTGTTGACTGTGCGGTTTCGCTTGTTCAGTATGTCTCATGGTGTGTGCAGTACGTAGTCTGTGCAGTGTTTTCCGTGTGTGTTTTGTGAGCAGTTATGTGCCTTGAGGTGTGTGGTCTGTGTCTTGGGACCCTTGTTTCGCATGTTTCTGTGTTGTGTGTGTGCTCTGCGTTGTGCTCCTGCGTGAGGATGTACGTGTTTTGTGTCTGTGCGTGGTTGTGCTTGCAGAGTGTAGTGTATGCAATGTGCGCTCTTTGTCTTCTTTGTGGGTTGTGTGTGTTTTGCCTAGGGATTTGTTTTGTGTGTGTTTTCCGTGTGTGATTGTGATTTGCGTATGGTTGTGTTTGAGTTGTGATGTGAGGGTGCTTGTTATGTTTGCGAAGTGAGATATGTCACCTGTGTGTGGTTGTGTTTGGTGTTCCTCACGGTGCGTGGTGCATGTACTCTTGCAAATGTGACTTGTGTGTTTTAGGAGAAACATGTGCTCTGTTGTGTCTGGTGTGCGCCCTGTGACTGTTGTGTTTTTACTTTATGTTGTGTGTGTGTGTGTGTTTGTGCGCGCATTGCGTAAAGGTGCCCGTGTATACATGCGTGTGGGGTGTCTGCGTGCGGTTGTGAGTGGGGTGTTCAGTGTTAGAAAAGTGTGCTATCTGCCTTTATTCTTGGTTGTTTGCTTTCATGTGGTTTTGTATGTTTTCTGTGTGTGATGCATATGTGATTCTGATACGTGTTTGGCTGTGTTTGAGAGGCTGTGTGTGTGATTGATTAAGTGTGTGAGGGGTCACGTGTTATCTGTATGTGGTTTTGCTCGTGTCGTGTACCTCATTGTGTGTGTGGTGTGTATATGGCTAACCGTGGTGTCTGAGAATCGTGTGCCTTTATGTCCTGTGATGTTTGTGCTGTATGTTGTTTCATCTGTTGTGCTTTTAGCGTGCTGAGTTTGTGTGTGTCCTCTGTCTTTGTGTTTGTGGGAGTTTACTTAAGTTTATTGTGGTTATTCCTTGAGCGTGTGGCTTTATGTATGGTATGTAGTGGTTGCATCGGTCTGTGTGTTGTGTTGTTACTGCAGGTTGTTGTGTGTGTTATGAGGTGTGATGTATAAATTGTGTGTGATGTTTGTGTGTTGTGTGATGTATTGCTCTGTAATTTGTGTATTATTTTGTGTGTTGCGGCAATGTGTTGATGTGTTTCTTTTAATGTGTGTGTTGTGTGCGATGTTTGCGTTGTGCGTCTTTCTGTGTGGTCCTTTGTGTTTGTGGGTTTTGTGTCGTGTGTGAAGTGCGTCGTTCGTCTTTTGTTTATACTGTAGGGCATGGGTTGTGGTGTTTGTTGTGTGATTGGGTGTGTATTCTGTGTTGTGTTGCGTTTTGCATACTGCGTTATGGTGTGTTTTTAGCTCTGATGTCTGTGGTCTGCTGGCTTAATGTGCATGGCAGTGTTTATGTGTCTGAGCGTGTGTTTCCCGTGTGTTGTGTTCTTTCTGTGTTGTGACTGTTGCGATTGTGAGGTGTGCAGTTTGGGTACTTTGTTGTTTGTAGGGTATGTTCTGTGTGTATTGCTCTGTGGAGGGCTGTGAGACTGGTGTGTTTGTGGGCGGTCCTGCGCTGGGTGTTGCGTGCTTGGAGTGTGTCTTTGTGTGTCGTACGTTTGGTGACTTTTTTGTAGCATGTTGTGTTCATGGTCGGGAATGTTATGTGGTCTGTGAATGGTTTTCTGTTTCATGTTTAGTGTGTGATGGGACCGCACGTGTGTTCCGTGATGTGCAACGTATTGTGCTCTCAGTTGCATGTGTGTTGGGTGTATCCTAATCTGTTTGGCATATTGTGCTTTGTGTTGTGTCCTCTGTGTGCTTTACGTGTTGAGTGGGATATTAATTGTGTGCTCTGTCTGACGTGCTTTGTATGTAGGTTGTGTGCTTCGCATTGTGCGTTCTGTGAGGCCCTGTGTGCTGTATGTTTTATGTGTGTTTTGCGTGGTGTGTGCAGTCTGTGAAATGTGTTTCATAAATTCGGTGTCCTTTTGTGGTTTGTGTATTTCTTCCATGTCATTTCGCATGTGTTGTGTGTGGTGCGGGTTCTGCATGTGGTTGTGATTACCGTGGGTTTGTGTTTGACAGGTGGTGTGTGGGGTTCGCTGTTTGAGTATTGAGTGTAATTTGTGATGTGTGTACTGTGTGTGGTCATGCTTGGTCAGTGTCCCTCACTGTGTGTGTTGTGTTTACTCTGAGAACCGTGGTTCATGGGTATTGTGTGCAGTCATGTGCTCGGTGTGTGTGGGGTTTGTTGTTTAGGGTGAGGCGATGTTTGTGTGTTGAGAGGTTGTATGTAAACTCTTTGGCGTGTTGTGGGTGTTTTTCGTGTGCGTTGTATGTGTTGTGTTGGTGCTCTCCATGTGTGTTGTGTGTGGCCGGTGTGTTGTATGTTCTGCGAGTGTTGTATGTAGTGAGTGTTGTCTGCGCTGTTGTGATGCACATTTTGTGTGTGTTGTGTTGTGTGTGCTGTGTGTCGTTTCTGCTTCTTTTTTTTATGTCTTGCTGTGTGCGTTGTGTGTTATGTGTTTATTACTGTGTATTGTGCGTGTTTGATCCGTGCGTGTTGTGCTTTCTGGAATTCTTTCGTGTAGTGTGCTGTATTTGTGGTTGATATGCGGTAGTGAATGATTTGTGGTGTTTGTGTTGTGATTCTGTGTGTATTCCGTTTGGCTGTGCTGTGTGTGCTGTGTGTTCTTGTGTGTTTGGGCTTGTGTTGACTGTGATCTGTGGGCCTTGTTTATTTTGTGTGTGTTGTCCATGTTGTGTGTGTAGAGTAGGTACTACGTGTGGTGTGGGATCTTTACTGCGTGTCGAGTTCACTGCTCTGTGTAATTTTCTCCGTGTGGCGTGCAATGTGTGACGTGCGTGGTTGTGAGTTGTGTGCATTGAGCGGTTCCTTGTGTGTTGTACATTTTGTCATTTTTTATGAGTGTTCTACTGGTGCTTGTATATGTGGTGTGTGTTGTGAATGTACAATGTGTGTTATGGGTCCTTTGCTGCTTGTTGAGTACATTGTTCTGCATACTTTCTCTGTGTGGCGTGCAATGTGTCATGGGTGTGGTCGTGAGCTGTGTGTTCTGTGCACTGAGTGGTTCTTTGTGTGTTGTATATCTTGTCATTTTTTATGAGTTATCCGTTGGTGTTTGTGTGTGTGTTGTGTTTCTGTTGTCTGCCTTCCGTCGTCGTGTTTCATGTGTACTGCGTCTGGTCTTTCTGCTTTCTGTTGTGTACTGTGTTCTGGGTTGTGTGAGCGCTGTCTATATGCTTTCTGTGTGTTACATACAGGATAGATGTTGGGTGGTCTCTGTATTTTGAGCATTCTGTGTGATGTTAGTTTTGCGTTGCGTCTGATGTGTTCTGTGAGTGTGTATTTTGGGTGTGATTTTTCGAGCTGTCTGCGTGCACCTGTGTGTGCTCTATACTGCCTGCTTGTGGCTGTGTGTGTTGTGTGTAGTGCGTCATAGGGGAGTAGTCTGTGGATTATTAGTATGTGTTGTGTCCGTCTTATGTGTGGAGTTTGTGATTTGTGTGTGGTTGTGTTAGAGAGGTTGTGTGTGTGTGTTTGGCTGTTTGAGTTATGCACGTGATATCAGAAGTGTTGACTGTGCGGTTTCGCTTGTTCAGTATGTCTCATGGTGTGTGCAGTACGTAGTCTGTGCAGTGTTTTCCGTGTGTGTTTTGTGAGCAGTTATGTGCCTTGAGGTGTGTGGTCTGTGTCTTGGGACCCTTGTTTCGCATGTTTCTGTGTTGTGTGTGTGCTCTGCGTTGTGCTCCTGCGTGAGGATGTACGTGTTTTGTGTCTGTGCGTGGTTGTGCTTGCAGAGTGTAGTGTATGCAATGTGCGCTCTTTGTCTTCTTTGTGGGTTGTGTGTGTTTTGCCTAGGGATTTGTTTTGTGTGTGTTTTCCGTGTGTGATTGTGATTTGCGTATGGTTGTGTTTGAGTTGTGATGTGAGGGTGCTTGTTATGTTTGCGAAGTGAGATATGTCACCTGTGTGTGGTTGTGTTTGGTGTTCCTCACGGTGCGTGGTGCATGTACTCTTGCAAATGTGACTTGTGTGTTTTAGGAGAAACATGTGCTCTGTTGTGTCTGGTGTGCGCCCTGTGACTGTTGTGTTTTTACTTTATGTTGTGTGTGTGTGTGTGTTTGTGCGCGCATTGCGTAAAGGTGCCCGTGTATACATGCGTGTGGGGTGTCTGCGTGCGGTTGTGAGTGGGGTGTTCAGTGTTAGAAAAGTGTGCTATCTGCCTTTATTCTTGGTTGTTTGCTTTCATGTGGTTTTGTATGTTTTCTGTGTGTGATGCATATGTGATTCTGATACGTGTTTGGCTGTGTTTGAGAGGCTGTGTGTGTGATTGATTAAGTGTGTGAGGGGACACGTGTTATCTGTATGTGGTTTTGCTCGTGTCGTGTACCTCATTGTGTGTGTGGTGTGTATATGGCTAACCGTGGTGTCTGAGAATCGTGTGCCTTTATGTCCTGTGATGTTTGTGCTGTATGTTGTTTCATCTGTTGTGCTTTTAGCGTGCTGAGTTTGTGTGTGTCCTCTGTCTTTGTGTTTGTGGGAGTTTACTTAAGTTTATTGTGGTTATTCCTTGAGCGTGTGGCTTTATGTATGGTATGTAGTGGTTGCATCGGTCTGTGTGTTGTGTTGTTACTGCAGGTTGTTGTGTGTGTTATGAGGTGTGATGTATAAATTGTGTGTGATGTTTGTGTGTTGTGTGATGTATTGCTCTGTAATTTGTGTATTATTTTGTGTGTTGCGGCAATGTGTTGATGTGTTTCTTTTAATGTGTGTGTTGTGTGCGATGTTTGCGTTGTGCGTCTTTCTGTGTGGTCCTTTGTGTTTGTGGGTTTTGTGTCGTGTGTGAAGTGCGTCGTTCGTCTTTTGTTTATACTGTAGGGCATGGGTTGTGGTGTTTGTTGTGTGATTGGGTGTGTATTCTGTGTTGTGTTGCGTTTTGCATACTGCGTTATGGTGTGTTTTTAGCTCTGATGTCTGTGGTCTGCTGGCTTAATGTGCATGGCAGTGTTTATGTGTCTGAGCGTGTGTTTCCCGTGTGTTGTGTTCTTTCTGTGTTGTGACTGTTGCGATTGTGAGGTGTGCAGTTTGGGTACTTTGTTGTTTGTAGGGTATGTTCTGTGTGTATTGCTCTGTGGAGGGCTGTGAGACTGGTGTGTTTGTGGGCGGTCCTGCGCTGGGTGTTGCGTGCTTGGAGTGTGTCTTTGTGTGTCGTACGTTTGGTGACTTTTTTGTAGCATGTTGTGTTCATGGTCGGGAATGTTATGTGGTCTGTGAATGGTTTTCTGTTTCATGTTTAGTGTGTGATGGGACCGCACGTGTGTTCCGTGATGTGCAACGTATTGTGCTCTCAGTTGCATGTGTGTTGGGTGTATCCTAATCTGTTTGGCATATTGTGCTTTGTGTTGTGTCCTCTGTGTGCTTTACGTGTTGAGTGGGATATTAATTGTGTGCTCTGTCTGACGTGCTTTGTATGTAGGTTGTGTGCTTCGCATTGTGCGTTCTGTGAGGCCCTGTGTGCTGTATGTTTTATGTGTGTTTTGTGTGGTGTGTGCAGTCTGTGAAATGTGTTTCATAAATTCGGTGTCCTTTTGTGGTTTGTGTATTTCTTCCATGTCATTTCGCATGTGTTGTGTGTGGTGCGGGTTCTGCATGTGGTTGTGATTACCGTGGGTTTGTGTTTGACAGGTGGTGTGTGGGGTTCGCTGTTTGAGTATTGAGTGTAATTTGTGATGTGTGTACTGTGTGTGGTCATGCTTGGTCAGTGTCCCTCACTGTGTGTGTTGTGTTTACTCTGAGAACCGTGGTTCATGGGTATTGTGTGCAGTCATGTGCTCGGTGTGTGTGGGGTTTGTTGTTTAGGGTGAGGCGATGTTTGTGTGTTGAGAGGTTGTATGTAAACTCTTTGGCGTGTTGTGGGTGTTTTTCGTGTGCGTTGTATGTGTTGTGTTGGTGCTCTCCATGTGTGTTGTGTGTGGCCGGTGTGTTGTATGTTCTGCGAGTGTTGTATGTAGTGAGTGTTGTCTGCGCTGTTGTGATGCACATTTTGTGTGTGTTGTGTTGTGTGTGCTGTGTGTCGTTTCTGCTTCTTTTTTTTATGTCTTGCTGTGTGCGTTGTGTGTTATGTGTTTATTACTGTGTATTGTGCGTGTTTGATCCGTGCGTGTTGTGCTTTCTGGAATTCTTTCGTGTAGTGTGCTGTATTTGTGGTTGATATGCGGTAGTGAATGATTTGTGGTGTTTGTGTTGTGATTCTGTGTGTATTCCGTTTGGCTGTGCTGTGTGTGCTGTGTGTTCTTGTGTGTTTGGGCTTGTGTTGACTGTGATCTGTGGGCCTTGTTTATTTTGTGTGTGTTGTCCATGTTGTGTGTGTAGAGTAGGTACTACGTGTGGTGTGGGATCTTTACTGCGTGTCGAGTTCACTGCTCTGTGTAATTTTCTCCGTGTGGCGTGCAATGTGTGACGTGCGTGGTTGTGAGTTGTGTGCATTGAGCGGTTCCTTGTGTGTTGTACATTTTGTCATTTTTTATGAGTGTTCTACTGGTGCTTGTATATGTGGTGTGTGTTGTGAATGTACAATGTGTGTTATGGGTCCTTTGCTGCTTGTTGAGTACATTGTTCTGCATACTTTCTCTGTGTGGCGTGCAATGTGTCATGGGTGTGGTCGTGAGCTGTGTGTTCTGTGCACTGAGTGGTTCTTTGTGTGTTGTATATCTTGTCATTTTTTATGAGTTATCCGTTGGTGTTTGTGTGTGTGTTGTGTTTCTGTTGTCTGCCTTCCGTCGTCGTGTTTCATGTGTACTGCGTCTGGTCTTTCTGCTTTCTGTTGTGTACTGTGTTCTGGGTTGTGTGAGCGCTGTCTATATGCTTTCTGTGTGTTACATACAGGATAGATGTTGGGTGGTCTCTGTATTTTGAGCATTCTGTGTGATGTTAGTTTTGCGTTGCGTCTGATGTGTTCTGTGAGTGTGTATTTTGGGTGTGATTTTTCGAGCTGTCTGCGTGCACCTGTGTGTGCTCTCTACTGCCTGCTTGTGGCTGTGTGTGTTGTGTGTAGTGCGTCATAGGGGAGTAGTCTGTGGATTATTAGTATGTGTTGTGTCCGTCTTATGTGTGGAGTTTGTGATTTGTGTGTGGTTGTGTTAGAGAGGTTGTGTGTGTGTGTTTGGCTGTTTGAGTTATGCACGTGATATCAGAAGTGTTGACTGTGCGGTTTCGCTTGTTCAGTATGTCTCATGGTGTGTGCAGTACGTAGTCTGTGCAGTGTTTTCCGTGTGTGTTTTGTGAGCAGTTATGTGCCTTGAGGTGTGTGGTCTGTGTCTTGGGACCCTTGTTTCGCATGTTTCTGTGTTGTGTGTGTGCTCTGCGTTGTGCTCCTGCGTGAGGATGTACGTGTTTTGTGTCTGTGCGTGGTTGTGCTTGCAGAGTGTAGTGTATGCAATGTGCGCTCTTTGTCTTCTTTGTGGGTTGTGTGTGTTTTGCCTAGGGATTTGTTTTGTGTGTGTTTTCCGTGTGTGATTGTGATTTGCGTATGGTTGTGTTTGAGTTGTGATGTGAGGGTGCTTGTTATGTTTGCGAAGTGAGATATGTCACCTGTGTGTGGTTGTGTTTGGTGTTCCTCACGGTGCGTGGTGCATGTACTCTTGCAAATGTGACTTGTGTGTTTTAGGAGAAACATGTGCTCTGTTGTGTCTGGTGTGCGCCCTGTGACTGTTGTGTTTTTACTTTATGTTGTGTGTGTGTGTGTGTTTGTGCGCGCATTGCGTAAAGGTGCCCGTGTATACATGCGTGTGGGGTGTCTGCGTGCGGTTGTGAGTGGGGTGTTCAGTGTTCGAAAAGTGTGCTATCTGCCTTTATTCTTGGTTGTTTGCTTTCATGTGGTTTTGTATGTTTTCTGTGTGTGATGCATATGTGATTCTGATACGTGTTTGGCTGTGTTTGAGAGGCTGTGTGTGTGATTGATTAAGTGTGTGAGGGGACACGTGTTATCTGTATGTGGTTTTGCTCGTGTCGTGTACCTCATTGTGTGTGTGGTGTGTATATGGCTAACCGTGGTGTCTGAGAATCGTGTGCCTTTATGTCCTGTGATGTTTGTGCTGTATGTTGTTTCATCTGTTGTGCTTTTAGCGTGCTGAGTTTGTGTGTGTCCTCTGTCTTTGTGTTTGTGGGAGTTTACTTAAGTTTATTGTGGTTATTCCTTGAGCGTGTGGCTTTATGTATGGTATGTAGTGGTTGCATCGGTCTGTGTGTTGTGTTGTTACTGCAGGTTGTTGTGTGTGTTATGAGGTGTGATGTATAAATTGTGTGTGATGTTTGTGTGTTGTGTGATGTATTGCTCTGTAATTTGTGTATTATTTTGTGTGTTGCGGCAATGTGTTGATGTGTTTCTTTTAATGTGTGTGTTGTGTGCGATGTTTGCGTTGTGCGTCTTTCTGTGTGGTCCTTTGTGTTTGTGGGTTTTGTGTCGTGTGTGAAGTGCGTCGTTCGTCTTTTGTTTATACTGTAGGGCATGGGTTGTGGTGTTTGTTGTGTGATTGGGTGTGTATTCTGTGTTGTGTTGCGTTTTGCATACTGCGTTATGGTGTGTTTTTAGCTCTGATGTCTGTGGTCTGCTGGCTTAATGTGCATGGCAGTGTTTATGTGTCTGAGCGTGTGTTTCCCGTGTGTTGTGTTCTTTCTGTGTTGTGACTGTTGCGATTGTGAGGTGTGCAGTTTGGATACTTTGTTGTTTGTAGGGTATGTTCTGTGTGTATTGCTCTGTGGAGGGCTGTGAGACTGGTGTGTTTGTGGGCGGTCCTGCGCTGGGTGTTGCGTGCTTGGAGTGTGTCTTTGTGTGTCGTACGTTTGGTGACTTTTTTGTAGCATGTTGTGTTCATGGTCGGGAATGTTATGTGGTCTGTGAATGGTTTTCTGTTTCATGTTTAGTGTGTGATGGGACCGCACGTGTGTTCCGTGATGTGCAACGTATTGTGCTCTCAGTTGCATGTGTGTTGGGTGTATCCTAATCTGTTTGGCATATTGTGCTTTGTGTTGTGTCCTCTGTGTGCTTTACGTGTTGAGTGGGATATTAATTGTGTGCTCTGTCTGACGTGCTTTGTATGTAGGTTGTGTGCTTCGCATTGTGCGTTCTGTGAGGCCCTGTGTGCTGTATGTTTCATGTGTGTTTTGTGTGGTGTGTGCAGTCTGTGAAATGTGTTTCATAAATTCGGTGTCCTTTTGTGGTTTGTGTATTTCTTCCATGTCATTTCGCATGTGTTGTGTGTGGTGCGGGTTCTGCATGTGGTTGTGATTACCGTGGGTTTGTGTTTGACAGGTGGTGTGTGGGGTTCGCTGTTTGAGTATTGAGTGTAATTTGTGATGTGTGTACTGTGTGTGGTCATGCTTGGTCAGTGTCCCTCACTGTGTGTGTTGTGTTTACTCTGAGAACCGTGGTTCATGGGTATTGTGTGCAGTCATGTGCTCGGTGTGTGTGGGGTTTGTTGTTTAGGGTGAGGCGATGTTTGTGTGTTGAGAGGTTGTATGTAAACTCTTTGGCGTGTTGTGGGTGTTTTTCGTGTGCGTTGTATGTGTTGTGTTGGTGCTCTCCATGTGTGTTGTGTGTGGCCGGTGTGTTGTATGTTCTGCGAGTGTTGTATGTAGTGAGTGTTGTCTGCGCTGTTGTGATGCACATTTTGTGTGTGTTGTGTTGTGTGTGCTGTGTGTCGTTTCTGCTTCTTTTTTTTATGTCTTGCTGTGTGCGTTGTGTGTTATGTGTTTATTACTGTGTATTGTGCGTGTTTGATCCGTGCGTGTTGTGCTTTCTGGAATTCTTTCGTGTAGTGTGCTGTATTTGTGGTTGATATGCGGTAGTGAATGATTTGTGGTGTTTGTGTTGTGATACTGTGTGTATTCCGTTTGGCTGTGCTGTGTGTGCTGTGTGTTCTTGTGTGTTTGGGCTTGTGTTGACTGTGATCTGTGGGCCTTGTTTATTTTGTGTGTGTTGTCCATGTTGTGTGTGTAGAGTAGGTACTACGTGTGGTGTGGGATCTTTACTGCGTGTCGAGTTCACTGCTCTGTGTAATTTTCTCCGTGTGGCGTGCAATGTGTGACGTGCGTGGTTGTGAGTTGTGTGCATTGAGCGGTTCCTTGTGTGTTGTACATTTTGTCATTTTTTATGAGTGTTCTACTGGTGCTTGTATATGTGGTGTGTGTTGTGAATGTACAATGTGTGTTATGGGTCCTTTGCTGCTTGTTGAGTACATTGTTCTGCATACTTTCTCTGTGTGGCGTGCAATGTGTCATGGGTGTGGTCGTGAGCTGTGTGTTCTGTGCACTGAGTGGTTCTTTGTGTGTTGTATATCTTGTCATTTTTTATGAGTTATCCGTTGGTGTTTGTGTGTGTGTTGTGTTTCTGTTGTCTGCCTTCCGTCGTCGTGTTTCATGTGTACTGCGTCTGGTCTTTCTGCTTTCTGTTGTGTACTGTGTTCTGGGTTGTGTGAGCGCTGTCTATATGCTTTCTGTGTGTTACATACAGGATAGATGTTGGGTGGTCTCTGTATTTTGAGCATTCTGTGTGATGTTAGTTTTGCGTTGCGTCTGATGTGTTCTGTGAGTGTGTATTTTGGGTGTGATTTTTCGAGCTGTCTGCGTGCACCTGTGTGTGCTCTCTACTGCCTGCTTGTGGCTGTGTGTGTTGTGTGTAGTGCGTCATAGGGGAGTAGTCTGTGGATTATTAGTATGTGTTGTGTCCGTCTTATGTGTGGAGTTTGTGATTTGTGTGTGGTTGTGTTAGAGAGGTTGTGTGTGTGTGTTTGGCTGTTTGAGTTATGCACGTGATATCAGAAGTGTTGACTGTGCGGTTTCGCTTGTTCAGTATGTCTCATGGTGTGTGCAGTACGTAGTCTGTGCAGTGTTTTCCGTGTGTGTTTTGTGAGCAGTTATGTGCCTTGAGGTGTGTGGTCTGTGTCTTGGGACCCTTGTTTCGCATGTTTCTGTGTTGTGTGTGTGCTCTGCGTTGTGCTCCTGCGTGAGGATGTACGTGTTTTGTGTCTGTGCGTGGTTGTGCTTGCAGAGTGTAGTGTATGCAATGTGCGCTCTTTGTCTTCTTTGTGGGTTGTGTGTGTTTTGCCTAGGGATTTGTTTTGTGTGTGTTTTCCGTATGTGATTGTGATTTGCGTATGGTTGTGTTTGAGTTGTGATGTGAGGGTGCTTGTTATGTTTGCGAAGTGAGATATGTCACCTGTGTGTGGTTGTGTTTGGTGTTCCTCACGGTGCGTGGTGCATGTACTCTTGCAAATGTGACTTGTGTGTTTTAGGAGAAACATGTGCTCTGTTGTGTCTGGTGTGCGCCCTGTGACTGTTGTGTTTTTACTTTATGTTGTGTGTGTGTGTGTGTTTGTGCGCGCATTGCGTAAAGGTGCCCGTGTATACATGCGTGTGGGGTGTCTGCGTGCGGTTGTGAGTGGGGTGTTCAGTGTTCGAAAAGTGTGCTATCTGCCTTTATTCTTGGTTGTTTGCTTTCATGTGGTTTTGTATGTTTTCTGTGTGTGATGCATATGTGATTCTGATACGTGTTTGGCTGTGTTTGAGAGGCTGTGTGTGTGATTGATTAAGTGTGTGAGGGGACACGTGTTATCTGTATGTGGTTTTGCTCGTGTCGTGTACCTCATTGTGTGTGTGGTGTGTATATGGCTAACCGTGGTGTCTGAGAATCGTGTGCCTTTATGTCCTGTGATGTTTGTGCTGTATGTTGTTTCATCTGTTGTGCTTTTAGCGTGCTGAGTTTGTGTGTGTCCTCTGTCTTTGTGTTTGTGGGAGTTTACTTAAGTTTATTGTGGTTATTCCTTGAGCGTGTGGCTTTATGTATGGTATGTAGTGGTTGCATCGGTCTGTGTGTTGTGTTGTTACTGCAGGTTGTTGTGTGTGTTATGAGGTGTGATGTATAAATTGTGTGTGATGTTTGTGTGTTGTGTGATGTATTGCTCTGTAATTTGTGTATTATTTTGTGTGTTGCGGCAATGTGTTGATGTGTTTCTTTTAATGTGTGTGTTGTGTGCGATGTTTGCGTTGTGCGTCTTTCTGTGTGGTCCTTTGTGTTTGTGGGTTTTGTGTCGTGTGTGAAGTGCGTCGTTCGTCTTTTGTTTATACTGTAGGGCATGGGTTGTGGTGTTTGTTGTGTGATTGGGTGTGTATTCTGTGTTGTGTTGCGTTTTGCATACTGCGTTATGGTGTGTTTTTAGCTCTGATGTCTGTGGTCTGCTGGCTTAATGTGCATGGCAGTGTTTATGTGTCTGAGCGTGTGTTTCCCGTGTGTTGTGTTCTTTCTGTGTTGTGACTGTTGCGATTGTGAGGTGTGCAGTTTGGGTACTTTGTTGTTTGTAGGGTATGTTCTGTGTGTATTGCTCTGTGGAGGGCTGTGAGACTGGTGTGTTTGTGGGCGGTCCTGCGCTGGGTGTTGCGTGCTTGGAGTGTGTCTTTGTGTGTCGTACGTTTGGTGACTTTTTTGTAGCATGTTGTGTTCATGGTCGGGAATGTTATGTGGTCTGTGAATGGTTTTCTGTTTCATGTTTAGTGTGTGATGGGACCGCACGTGTGTTCCGTGATGTGCAACGTATTGTGCTCTCAGTTGCATGTGTGTTGGGTGTATCCTAATCTGTTTGGCATATTGTGCTTTGTGTTGTGTCCTCTGTGTGCTTTACGTGTTGAGTGGGATATTAATTGTGTGCTCTGTCTGACGTGCTTTGTATGTAGGTTGTGTGCTTCGCATTGTGCGTTCTGTGAGGCCCTGTGTGCTGTATGTTTCATGTGTGTTTTGTGTGGTGTGTGCAGTCTGTGAAATGTGTTTCATAAATTCGGTGTTCTTTTGTGGTTTGTGTATTTCTTCCATGTCATTTCGCATGTGTTGTGTGTGGTGCGGGTTCTGCATGTGGTTGTGATTACCGTGGGTTTGTGTTTGACAGGTGGTGTGTGGGGTTCGCTGTTTGAGTATTGAGTGTAATTTGTGATGTGTGTACTGTGTGTGGTCATGCTTGGTCAGTGTCCCTCACTGTGTGTGTTGTGTTTACTCTGAGAACCGTGGTTCATGGGTATTGTGTGCAGTCATGTGCTCGGTGTGTGTGGGGTTTGTTGTTTAGGGTGAGGCGATGTTTGTGTGTTGAGAGGTTGTATGTAAACTCTTTGGCGTGTTGTGGGTGTTTTTCGTGTGCGTTGTATGTGTTGTGTTGGTGCTCTCCATGTGTGTTGTGTGTGGCCGGTGTGTTGTATGTTCTGCGAGTGTTGTATGTAGTGAGTGTTGTCTGCGCTGTTGTGATGCACATTTTGTGTGTGTTGTGTTGTGTGTGCTGTGTGTCGTTTCTGCTTCTTTTTTTTATGTCTTGCTGTGTGCGTTGTGTGTTATGTGTTTATTACTGTGTATTGTGCGTGTTTGATCCGTGCGTGTTGTGCTTTCTGGAATTCTTTCGTGTAGTGTGCTGTATTTGTGGTTGATATGCGGTAGTGAATGATTTGTGGTGTTTGTGTTGTGATTCTGTGTGTATTCCGTTTGGCTGTGCTGTGTGTGCTGTGTGTTCTTGTGTGTTTGGGCTTGTGTTGACTGTGATCTGTGGGCCTTGTTTATTTTGTGTGTGTTGTCCATGTTGTGTGTGTAGAGTAGGTACTACGTGTGGTGTGGGATCTTTACTGCGTGTCGAGTTCACTGCTCTGTGTAATTTTCTCCGTGTGGCGTGCAATGTGTGACGTGCGTGGTTGTGAGTTGTGTGCATTGAGCGGTTCCTTGTGTGTTGTACATTTTGTCATTTTTTATGAGTGTTCTACTGGTGCTTGTATATGTGGTGTGTGTTGTGAATGTACAATGTGTGTTATGGGTCCTTTGCTGCTTGTTGAGTACATTGTTCTGCATACTTTCTCTGTGTGGCGTGCAATGTGTCATGGGTGTGGTCGTGAGCTGTGTGTTCTGTGCACTGAGTGGTTCTTTGTGTGTTGTATATCTTGTCATTTTTTATGAGTTATCCGTTGGTGTTTGTGTGTGTGTTGTGTTTCTGTTGTCTGCCTTCCGTCGTCGTGTTTCATGTGTACTGCGTCTGGTCTTTCTGCTTTCTGTTGTGTACTGTGTTCTGGGTTGTGTGAGCGCTGTCTATATGCTTTCTGTGTGTTACATACAGGATAGATGTTGGGTGGTCTCTGTATTTTGAGCATTCTGTGTGATGTTAGTTTTGCGTTGCGTCTGATGTGTTCTGTGAGTGTGTATTTTGGGTGTGATTTTTCGAGCTGTCTGCGTGCACCTGTGTGTGCTCTATACTGCCTGCTTGTGGCTGTGTGTGTTGTGTGTAGTGCGTCATAGGGGAGTAGTCTGTGGATTATTAGTATGTGTTGTGTCCGTCTTATGTGTGGAGTTTGTGATTTGTGTGTGGTTGTGTTAGAGAGGTTGTGTGTGTGTGTTTGGCTGTTTGAGTTATGCACGTGATATCAGAAGTGTTGACTGTGCGGTTTCGCTTGTTCAGTATGTCTCATGGTGTGTGCAGTACGTAGTCTGTGCAGTGTTTTCCGTGTGTGTTTTGTGAGCAGTTATGTGCCTTGAGGTGTGTGGTCTGTGTCTTGGGACCCTTGTTTCGCGTGTTTCTGTGTTGTGTGTGTGCTCTGCGTTGTGCTCCTGCGTGAGGATGTACGTGTTTTGTGTCTGTGCGTGGTTGTGCTTGCAGAGTGTAGTGTATGCAATGTGCGCTCTTTGTCTTCTTTGTGGGTTGTGTGTGTTTTGCCTAGGGATTTGTTTTGTGTGTGTTTTCCGTATGTGATTGTGATTTGCGTATGGTTGTGTTTGAGTTGTGATGTGAGGGTGCTTGTTATGTTTGCGAAGTGAGATATGTCACCTGTGTGTGGTTGTGTTTGGTGTTCCTCACGGTGCGTGGTGCATGTACTCTTGCAAATGTGACTTGTGTGTTTTAGGAGAAACATGTGCTCTGTTGTGTCTGGTGTGCGCCCTGTGACTGTTGTGTTTTTACTTTATGTTGTGTGTGTGTGTGTGTTTGTGCGCGCATTGCGTAAAGGTGCCCGTGTATACATGCGTGTGGGGTGTCTGCGTGCGGTTGTGAGTGGGGTGTTCAGTGTTCGAAAAGTGTGCTATCTGCCTTTATTCTTGGTTGTTTGCTTTCATGTGGTTCTGTATGTTTTCTGTGTGTGATGCATATGTGATTCTGATACGTGTTTGGCTGTGTTTGAGAGGCTGTGTGTGTGATTGATTAAGTGTGTGAGGGGACACGTGTTATCTGTATGTGGTTTTGCTCGTGTCGTGTACCTCATTGTGTGTGTGGTGTGTATATGGCTAACCGTGGTGTCTGAGAATCGTGTGCCTTTATGTCCTGTGATGTTTGTGCTGTATGTTGTTTCATCTGTTGTGCTTTTAGCGTGCTGAGTTTGTGTGTGTCCTCTGTCTTTGTGTTTGTGGGAGTTTACTTAAGTTTATTGTGGTTATTCCTTGAGCGTGTGGCTTTATGTATGGTATGTAGTGGTTGCATCGGTCTGTGTGTTGTGTTGTTACTGCAGGTTGTTGTGTGTGTTATGAGGTGTGATGTATAAATTGTGTGTGATGTTTGTGTGTTGTGTGATGTATTGCTCTGTAATTTGTGTATTATTTTGTGTGTTGCGGCAATGTGTTGATGTGTTTCTTTTAATGTGTGTGTTGTGTGCGATGTTTGCGTTGTGCGTCTTTCTGTGTGGTCCTTTGTGTTTGTGGGTTTTGTGTCGTGTGTGAAGTGCGTCGTTCGTCTTTTGTTTATACTGTAGGGCATGGGTTGTGGTGTTTGTTGTGTGATTGGGTGTGTATTCTGTGTTGTGTTGCGTTTTGCATACTGCGTTATGGTGTGTTTTTAGCTCTGATGTCTGTGGTCTGCTGGCTTAATGTGCATGGCAGTGTTTATGTGTCTGAGCGTGTGTTTCCCGTGTGTTGTGTTCTTTCTGTGTTGTGACTGTTGCGATTGTGAGGTGTGCAGTTTGGGTACTTTGTTGTTTGTAGGGTATGTTCTGTGTGTATTGCTCTGTGGAGGGCTGTGAGACTGGTGTGTTTGTGGGCGGTCCTGCGCTGGGTGTTGCGTGCTTGGAGTGTGTCTTTGTGTGTCGTACGTTTGGTGACTTTTTTGTAGCATGTTGTGTTCATGGTCGGGAATGTTATGTGGTCTGTGAATGGTTTTCTGTTTCATGTTTAGTGTGTGATGGGACCGCACGTGTGTTCCGTGATGTGCAACGTATTGTGCTCTCAGTTGCATGTGTGTTGGGTGTATCCTAATCTGTTTGGCATATTGTGCTTTGTGTTGTGTCCTCTGTGTGCTTTACGTGTTGAGTGGGATATTAATTGTGTGCTCTGTCTGACGTGCTTTGTATGTAGGTTGTGTGCTTCGCATTGTGCGTTCTGTGAGGCCCTGTGTGCTGTATGTTTCATGTGTGTTTTGTGTGGTGTGTGCAGTCTGTGAAATGTGTTTCATAAAT
Organism: Manis pentadactyla; assembly: GCF_030020395.1. Lineage (NCBI taxonomy): Eukaryota > Metazoa > Chordata > Mammalia > Pholidota > Manidae > Manis > Manis pentadactyla. The sequence continues at coordinate 22,839 of NW_026644866.1, forward strand.
TCGGTGTTCTTTTGTGGTTTGTGTATTTCTTCCATGTCATTTCGCATGTGTTGTGTGTGGTGCGGGTTCTGCATGTGGTTGTGATTACCGTGGGTTTGTGTTTGACAGGTGGTGTGTGGGGTTCGCTGTTTGAGTATTGAGTGTAATTTGTGATGTGTGTACTGTGTGTGGTCATGCTTGGTCAGTGTCCCTCACTGTGTGTGTTGTGTTTACTCTGAGAACCGTGGTTCATGGGTATTGTGTGCAGTCATGTGCTCGGTGTGTGTGGGGTTTGTTGTTTAGGGTGAGGCGATGTTTGTGTGTTGAGAGGTTGTATGTAAACTCTTTGGCGTGTTGTGGGTGTTTTTCGTGTGCGTTGTATGTGTTGTGTTGGTGCTCTCCATGTGTGTTGTGTGTGGCCGGTGTGTTGTATGTTCTGCGAGTGTTGTATGTAGTGAGTGTTGTCTGCGCTGTTGTGATGCACATTTTGTGTGTGTTGTGTTGTGTGTGCTGTGTGTCGTTTCTGCTTCTTTTTTTTATGTCTTGCTGTGTGCGTTGTGTGTTATGTGTTTATTACTGTGTATTGTGCGTGTTTGATCCGTGCGTGTTGTGCTTTCTGGAATTCTTTCGTGTAGTGTGCTGTATTTGTGGTTGATATGCGGTAGTGAATGATTTGTGGTGTTTGTGTTGTGATTCTGTGTGTATTCCGTTTGGCTGTGCTGTGTGTGCTGTGTGTTCTTGTGTGTTTGGGCTTGTGTTGACTGTGATCTGTGGGCCTTGTTTATTTTGTGTGTGTTGTCCATGTTGTGTGTGTAGAGTAGGTACTACGTGTGGTGTGGGATCTTTACTGCGTGTCGAGTTCACTGCTCTGTGTAATTTTCTCCGTGTGGCGTGCAATGTGTGACGTGCGTGGTTGTGAGTTGTGTGCATTGAGCGGTTCCTTGTGTGTTGTACATTTTGTCATTTTTTATGAGTGTTCTACTGGTGCTTGTATATGTGGTGTGTGTTGTGAATGTACAATGTGTGTTATGGGTCCTTTGCTGCTTGTTGAGTACATTGTTCTGCATACTTTCTCTGTGTGGCGTGCAATGTGTCATGGGTGTGGTCGTGAGCTGTGTGTTCTGTGCACTGAGTGGTTCTTTGTGTGTTGTATATCTTGTCATTTTTTATGAGTTATCCGTTGGTGTTTGTGTGTGTGTTGTGTTTCTGTTGTCTGCCTTCCGTCGTCGTGTTTCATGTGTACTGCGTCTGGTCTTTCTGCTTTCTGTTGTGTACTGTGTTCTGGGTTGTGTGAGCGCTGTCTATATGCTTTCTGTGTGTTACATACAGGATAGATGTTGGGTGGTCTCTGTATTTTGAGCATTCTGTGTGATGTTAGTTTTGCGTTGCGTCTGATGTGTTCTGTGAGTGTGTATTTTGGGTGTGATTTTTCGAGCTGTCTGCGTGCACCTGTGTGTGCTCTATACTGCCTGCTTGTGGCTGTGTGTGTTGTGTGTAGTGCGTCATAGGGGAGTAGTCTGTGGATTATTAGTATGTGTTGTGTCCGTCTTATGTGTGGAGTTTGTGATTTGTGTGTGGTTGTGTTAGAGAGGTTGTGTGTGTGTGTTTGGCTGTTTGAGTTATGCACGTGATATCAGAAGTGTTGACTGTGCGGTTTCGCTTGTTCAGTATGTCTCATGGTGTGTGCAGTACGTAGTCTGTGCAGTGTTTTCCGTGTGTGTTTTGTGAGCAGTTATGTGCCTTGAGGTGTGTGGTCTGTGTCTTGGGACCCTTGTTTCGCGTGTTTCTGTGTTGTGTGTGTGCTCTGCGTTGTGCTCCTGCGTGAGGATGTACGTGTTTTGTGTCTGTGCGTGGTTGTGCTTGCAGAGTGTAGTGTATGCAATGTGCGCTCTTTGTCTTCTTTGTGGGTTGTGTGTGTTTTGCCTAGGGATTTGTTTTGTGTGTGTTTTCCGTATGTGATTGTGATTTGCGTATGGTTGTGTTTGAGTTGTGATGTGAGGGTGCTTGTTATGTTTGCGAAGTGAGATATGTCACCTGTGTGTGGTTGTGTTTGGTGTTCCTCACGGTGCGTGGTGCATGTACTCTTGCAAATGTGACTTGTGTGTTTTAGGAGAAACATGTGCTCTGTTGTGTCTGGTGTGCGCCCTGTGACTGTTGTGTTTTTACTTTATGTTGTGTGTGTGTGTGTGTTTGTGCGCGCATTGCGTAAAGGTGCCCGTGTATACATGCGTGTGGGGTGTCTGCGTGCGGTTGTGAGTGGGGTGTTCAGTGTTCGAAAAGTGTGCTATCTGCCTTTATTCTTGGTTGTTTGCTTTCATGTGGTTCTGTATGTTTTCTGTGTGTGATGCATATGTGATTCTGATACGTGTTTGGCTGTGTTTGAGAGGCTGTGTGTGTGATTGATTAAGTGTGTGAGGGGACACGTGTTATCTGTATGTGGTTTTGCTCGTGTCGTGTACCTCATTGTGTGTGTGGTGTGTATATGGCTAACCGTGGTGTCTGAGAATCGTGTGCCTTTATGTCCTGTGATGTTTGTGCTGTATGTTGTTTCATCTGTTGTGCTTTTAGCGTGCTGAGTTTGTGTGTGTCCTCTGTCTTTGTGTTTGTGGGAGTTTACTTAAGTTTATTGTGGTTATTCCTTGAGCGTGTGGCTTTATGTATGGTATGTAGTGGTTGCATCGGTCTGTGTGTTGTGTTGTTACTGCAGGTTGTTGTGTGTGTTATGAGGTGTGATGTATAAATTGTGTGTGATGTTTGTGTGTTGTGTGATGTATTGCTCTGTAATTTGTGTATTATTTTGTGTGTTGCGGCAATGTGTTGATGTGTTTCTTTTAATGTGTGTGTTGTGTGCGATGTTTGCGTTGTGCGTCTTTCTGTGTGGTCCTTTGTGTTTGTGGGTTTTGTGTCGTGTGTGAAGTGCGTCGTTCGTCTTTTGTTTATACTGTAGGGCATGGGTTGTGGTGTTTGTTGTGTGATTGGGTGTGTATTCTGTGTTGTGTTGCGTTTTGCATACTGCGTTATGGTGTGTTTTTAGCTCTGATGTCTGTGGTCTGCTGGCTTAATGTGCATGGCAGTGTTTATGTGTCTGAGCGTGTGTTTCCCGTGTGTTGTGTTCTTTCTGTGTTGTGACTGTTGCGATTGTGAGGTGTGCAGTTTGGGTACTTTGTTGTTTGTAGGGTATGTTCTGTGTGTATTGCTCTGTGGAGGGCTGTGAGACTGGTGTGTTTGTGGGCGGTCCTGCGCTGGGTGTTGCGTGCTTGGAGTGTGTCTTTGTGTGTCGTACGTTTGGTGACTTTTTTGTAGCATGTTGTGTTCATGGTCGGGAATGTTATGTGGTCTGTGAATGGTTTTCTGTTTCATGTTTAGTGTGTGATGGGACCGCACGTGTGTTCCGTGATGTGCAACGTATTGTGCTCTCAGTTGCATGTGTGTTGGGTGTATCCTAATCTGTTTGGCATATTGTGCTTTGTGTTGTGTCCTCTGTGTGCTTTACGTGTTGAGTGGGATATTAATTGTGTGCTCTGTCTGACGTGCTTTGTATGTAGGTTGTGTGCTTCGCATTGTGCGTTCTGTGAGGCCCTGTGTGCTGTATGTTTTATGTGTGTTTTGTGTGGTGTGTGCAGTCTGTGAAATGTGTTTCATAAATTCGGTGTTCTTTTGTGGTTTGTGTATTTCTTCCATGTCATTTCGCATGTGTTGTGTGTGGTGCGGGTTCTGCATGTGGTTGTGATTACCGTGGGTTTGTGTTTGACAGGTGGTGTGTGGGGTTCGCTGTTTGAGTATTGAGTGTAATTTGTGATGTGTGTACTGTGTGTGGTCATGCTTGGTCAGTGTCCCTCACTGTGTGTGTTGTGTTTACTCTGAGAACCGTGGTTCATGGGTATTGTGTGCAGTCATGTGCTCGGTGTGTGTGGGGTTTGTTGTTTAGGGTGAGGCGATGTTTGTGTGTTGAGAGGTTGTATGTAAACTCTTTGGCGTGTTGTGGGTGTTTTTCGTGTGCGTTGTATGTGTTGTGTTGGTGCTCTCCATGTGTGTTGTGTGTGGCCGGTGTGTTGTATGTTCTGCGAGTGTTGTATGTAGTGAGTGTTGTCTGCGCTGTTGTGATGCACATTTTGTGTGTGTTGTGTTGTGTGTGCTGTGTGTCGTTTCTGCTTCTTTTTTTTATGTCTTGCTGTGTGCGTTGTGTGTTATGTGTTTATTACTGTGTATTGTGCGTGTTTGATCCGTGCGTGTTGTGCTTTCTGGAATTCTTTCGTGTAGTGTGCTGTATTTGTGGTTGATATGCGGTAGTGAATGATTTGTGGTGTTTGTGTTGTGATTCTGTGTGTATTCCGTTTGGCTGTGCTGTGTGTGCTGTGTGTTCTTGTGTGTTTGGGCTTGTGTTGACTGTGATCTGTGGGCCTTGTTTATTTTGTGTGTGTTGTCCATGTTGTGTGTGTAGAGTAGGTACTACGTGTGGTGTGGGATCTTTACTGCGTGTCGAGTTCACTGCTCTGTGTAATTTTCTCCGTGTGGCGTGCAATGTGTGACGTGCGTGGTTGTGAGTTGTGTGCATTGAGCGGTTCCTTGTGTGTTGTACATTTTGTCATTTTTTATGAGTGTTCTACTGGTGCTTGTATATGTGGTGTGTGCTGTGAATGTACAATGTGTGTTATGGGTCCTTTGCTGCTTGTTGAGTACATTGTTCTGCATACTTTCTCTGTGTGGCGTGCAATGTGTCATGGGTGTGGTCGTGAGCTGTGTGTTCTGTGCACGGAGTGGTTCTTTGTGTGTTGTATATCTTGTCATTTTTTATGAGTTATCCGTTGGTGTTTGTGTGTGTGTTGTGTTTCTGTTGTCTGCCTTCCGTCGTCGTGTTTCATGTGTACTGCGTCTGGTCTTTCTGCTTTCTGTTGTGTACTGTGTTCTGGGTTGTGTGAGCGCTGTCTATATGCTTTCTGTGTGTTACATACAGGATAGATGTTGGGTGGTCTCTGTATTTTGAGCATTCTGTGTGATGTTAGTTTTGCGTTGCGTCTGATGTGTTCTGTGAGTGTGTATTTTGGGTGTGATTTTTCGAGCTGTCTGCGTGCACCTGTGTGTGCTCTATACTGCCTGCTTGTGGCTGTGTGTGTTGTGTGTAGTGCGTCATAGGGGAGTAGTCTGTGGATTATTAGTATGTGTTGTGTCCGTCTTATGTGTGGAGTTTGTGATTTGTGTGTGGTTGTGTTAGAGAGGTTGTGTGTGTGTGTTTGGCTGTTTGAGTTATGCACGTGATATCAGAAGTGTTGACTGTGCGGTTTCGCTTGTTCAGTATGTCTCATGGTGTGTGCAGTACGTAGTCTGTGCAGTGTTTTCCGTGTGTGTTTTGTGAGCAGTTATGTGCCTTGAGGTGTGTGGTCTGTGTCTTGGGACCCTTGTTTCGTGTGTTTCTGTGTTGTGTGTGTGCTCTGCGTTGTGCTCCTGCGTGAGGATGTACGTGTTTTGTGTCTGTGCGTGGTTGTGCTTGCAGAGTGTAGTGTATGCAATGTGCGCTCTTTGTCTTCTTTGTGGGTTGTGTGTGTTTTGCCTAGGGATTTGTTTTGTGTGTGTTTTCCGTATGTGATTGTGATTTGCGTATGGTTGTGTTTGAGTTGTGATGTGAGGGTGCTTGTTATGTTTGCGAAGTGAGATATGTCACCTGTGTGTGGTTGTGTTTGGTGTTCCTCACGGTGCGTGGTGCATGTACTCTTGCAAATGTGACTTGTGTGTTTTAGGAGAAACATGTGCTCTGTTGTGTCTGGTGTGCGCCCTGTGACTGTTGTGTTTTTACTTTATGTTGTGTGTGTGTGTGTGTTTGTGCGCGCATTGCGTAAAGGTGCCCGTGTATACATGCGTGTGGGGTGTCTGCGTGCGGTTGTGAGTGGGGTGTTCAGTGTTAGAAAAGTGTGCTATCTGCCTTTATTCTTGGTTGTTTGCTTTCATGTGGTTCTGTATGTTTTCTGTGTGTGATGCATATGTGATTCTGATACGTGTTTGGCTGTGTTTGAGAGGCTGTGTGTGTGATTGATTAAGTGTGTGAGGGGACACGTGTTATCTGTATGTGGTTTTGCTCGTGTCGTGTACCTCATTGTGTGTGTGGTGTGTATATGGCTAACCGTGGTGTCTGAGAATCGTGTGCCTTTATGTCCTGTGATGTTTGTGCTGTATGTTGTTTCATCTGTTGTGCTTTTAGCGTGCTGAGTTTGTGTGTGTCCTCTGTCTTTGTGTTTGTGGGAGTTTACTTAAGTTTATTGTGGTTATTCCTTGAGCGTGTGGCTTTATGTATGGTATGTAGTGGTTGCATCGGTCTGTGTGTTGTGTTGTTACTGCAGGTTGTTGTGTGTGTTATGAGGTGTGATGTATAAATTGTGTGTGATGTTTGTGTGTTGTGTGATGTATTGCTCTGTAATTTGTGTATTATTTTGTGTGTTGCGGCAATGTGTTGATGTGTTTCTTTTAATGTGTGTGTTGTGTGCGATGTTTGCGTTGTGCGTCTTTCTGTGTGGTCCTTTGTGTTTGTGGGTTTTGTGTCGTGTGTGAAGTGCGTCGTTCGTCTTTTGTTTATACTGTAGGGCATGGGTTGTGGTGTTTGTTGTGTGATTGGGTGTGTATTCTGTGTTGTGTTGCGTTTTGCATACTGCGTTATGGTGTGTTTTTAGCTCTGATGTCTGTGGTCTGCTGGCTTAATGTGCATGGCAGTGTTTATGTGTCTGAGCGTGTGTTTCCCGTGTGTTGTGTTCTTTCTGTGTTGTGACTGTTGCGATTGTGAGGTGTGCAGTTTGGGTACTTTGTTGTTTGTAGGGTATGTTCTGTGTGTATTGCTCTGTGGAGGGCTGTGAGACTGGTGTGTTTGTGGGCGGTCCTGCGCTGGGTATTGCGTGCTTGGAGTGTGTCTTTGTGTGTCGTACGTTTGGTGACTTTTTTGTAGCATGTTGTGTTCATGGTCGGGAATGTTATGTGGTCTGTGAATGGTTTTCTGTTTCATGTTTAGTGTGTGATGGGACCGCACGTGTGTTCCGTGATGTGCAACGTATTGTGCTCTCAGTTGCATGTGTGTTGGGTGTATCCTAATCTGTTTGGCATATTGTGCTTTGTGTTGTGTCCTCTGTGTGCTTTACGTGTTGAGTGGGATATTAATTGTGTGCTCTGTCTGACGTGCTTTGTATGTAGGTTGTGTGCTTCGCATTGTGCGTTCTGTGAGGCCCTGTGTGCTGTATGTTTCATGTGTGTTTTGTGTGGTGTGTGCAGTCTGTGAAATGTGTTTCATAAATTCGGTGTCCTTTTGTGGTTTGTGTATTTCTTCCATGTCATTTCGCATGTGTTGTGTGTGGTGCGGGTTCTGCATGTGGTTGTGATTACCGTGGGTTTGTGTTTGACAGGTGGTGTGTGGGGTTCGCTGTTTGAGTATTGAGTGTAATTTGTGATGTGTGTACTGTGTGTGGTCATGCTTGGTCAGTGTCCCTCACTGTGTGTGTTGTGTTTACTCTGAGAACCGTGGTTCATGGGTATTGTGTGCAGTCATGTGCTCGGTGTGTGTGGGGTTTGTTGTTTAGGGTGAGGCGATGTTTGTGTGTTGAGAGGTTGTATGTAAACTCTTTGGCGTGTTGTGGGTGTTTTTCGTGTGCGTTGTATGTGTTGTGTTGGTGCTCTCCATGTGTGTTGTGTGTGGCCGGTGTGTTGTATGTTCTGCGAGTGTTGTATGTAGTGAGTGTTGTCTGCGCTGTTGTGATGCACATTTTGTGTGTGTTGTGTTGTGTGTGCTGTGTGTCGTTTCTGCTTCTTTTTTTTATGTCTTGCTGTGTGCGTTGTGTGTTATGTGTTTATTACTGTGTATTGTGCGTGTTTGATCCGTGCGTGTTGTGCTTTCTGGAATTCTTTCGTGTAGTGTGCTGTATTTGTGGTTGATATGCGGTAGTGAATGATTTGTGGTGTTTGTGTTGTGATTCTGTGTGTATTCCGTTTGGCTGTGCTGTGTGTGCTGTGTGTTCTTGTGTGTTTGGGCTTGTGTTGACTGTGATCTGTGGGCCTTGTTTATTTTGTGTGTGTTGTCCATGTTGTGTGTGTAGAGTAGGTACTACGTGTGGTGTGGGATCTTTACTGCGTGTCGAGTTCACTGCTCTGTGTAATTTTCTCCGTGTGGCGTGCAATGTGTGACGTGCGTGGTTGTGAGTTGTGTGCATTGAGCGGTTCCTTGTGTGTTGTACATTTTGTCATTTTTTATGAGTGTTCTACTGGTGCTTGTATATGTGGTGTGTGTTGTGAATGTACAATGTGTGTTATGGGTTCTTTGCTGCTTGTTGAGTACATTGTTCTGCATACTTTCTCTGTGTGGCGTGCAATGTGTCATGGGTGTGGTCGTGAGCTGTGTGTTCTGTGCACTGAGTGGTTCTTTGTGTGTTGTATATCTTGTCATTTTTTATGAGTTATCCGTTGGTGTTTGTGTGTGTGTTGTGTTTCTGTTGTCTGCCTTCCGTCGTCGTGTTTCATGTGTACTGCGTCTGGTCTTTCTGCTTTCTGTTGTGTACTGTGTTCTGGGTTGTGTGAGCGCTGTCTATATGCTTTCTGTGTGTTACATACAGGATAGATGTTGGGTGGTCTCTGTATTTTGAGCATTCTGTGTGATGTTAGTTTTGCGTTGCGTCTGATGTGTTCTGTGAGTGTGTATTTTGGGTGTGATTTTTCGAGCTGTCTGCGTGCACCTGTGTGTGCTCTATACTGCCTGCTTGTGGCTGTGTGTGTTGTGTGTAGTGCGTCATAGGGGAGTAGTCTGTGGATTATTAGTATGTGTTGTGTCCGTCTTATGTGTGGAGTTTGTGATTTGTGTGTGGTTGTGTTAGAGAGGTTGTGTGTGTGTGTTTGGCTGTTTGAGTTATGCACGTGATATCAGAAGTGTTGACTGTGCGGTTTCGCTTGTTCAGTATGTCTCATGGTGTGTGCAGTACGTAGTCTGTGCAGTGTTTTCCGTGTGTGTTTTGTGAGCAGTTATGTGCCTTGAGGTGTGTGGTCTGTGTCTTGGGACCCTTGTTTCGCGTGTTTCTGTGTTGTGTGTGTGCTCTGCGTTGTGCTCCTGCGTGAGGATGTACGTGTTTTGTGTCTGTGCGTGGTTGTGCTTGCAGAGTGTAGTGTATGCAATGTGCGCTCTTTGTCTTCTTTGTGGGTTGTGTGTGTTTTGCCTAGGGATTTGTTTTGTGTGTGTTTTCCGTATGTGATTGTGATTTGCGTATGGTTGTGTTTGAGTTGTGATGTGAGGGTGCTTGTTATGTTTGCGAAGTGAGATATGTCACCTGTGTGTGGTTGTGTTTGGTGTTCCTCACGGTGCGTGGTGCATGTACTCTTGCAAATGTGACTTGTGTGTTTTAGGAGAAACATGTGCTCTGTTGTGTCTGGTGTGCGCCCTGTGACTGTTGTGTTTTTACTTTATGTTGTGTGTGTGTGTGTGTTTGTGCGCGCATTGCGTAAAGGTGCCCGTGTATACATGCGTGTGGGGTGTCTGCGTGCGGTTGTGAGTGGGGTGTTCAGTGTTAGAAAAGTGTGCTATCTGCCTTTATTCTTGGTTGTTTGCTTTCATGTGGTTTTGTATGTTTTCTGTGTGTGATGCATATGTGATTCTGATACGTGTTTGGCTGTGTTTGAGAGGCTGTGTGTGTGATTGATTAAGTGTGTGAGGGGACACGTGTTATCTGTATGTGGTTTTGCTCGTGTCGTGTACCTCATTGTGTGTGTGGTGTGTATATGGCTAACCGTGGTGTCTGAGAATCGTGTGCCTTTATGTCCTGTGATGTTTGTGCTGTATGTTGTTTCATCTGTTGTGCTTTTAGCGTGCTGAGTTTGTGTGTGTCCTCTGTCTTTGTGTTTGTGGGAGTTTACTTAAGTTTATTGTGGTTATTCCTTGAGCGTGTGGCTTTATGTATCGTATGTAGTGGTTGCATCGGTCTGTGTGTTGTGTTGTTACTGCAGGTTGTTGTGTGTGTTATGAGGTGTGATGTATAAATTGTGTGTGATGTTTGTGTGTTGTGTGATGTATTGCTCTGTAATTTGTGTATTATTTTGTGTGTTGCGGCAATGTGTTGATGTGTTTCTTTTAATGTGTGTGTTGTGTGCGATGTTTGCGTTGTGCGTCTTTCTGTGTGGTCCTTTGTGTTTGTGGGTTTTGTGTCGTGTGTGAAGTGCGTCGTTCGTCTTTTGTTTATACTGTAGGGCATGGGTTGTGGTGTTTGTTGTGTGATTGGGTGTGTATTCTGTGTTGTGTTGCGTTTTGCATACTGCGTTATGGTGTGTTTTTAGCTCTGATGTCTGTGGTCTGCTGGCTTAATGTGCATGGCAGTGTTTATGTGTCTGAGCGTGTGTTTCCCGTGTGTTGTGTTCTTTCTGTGTTGTGACTGTTGCGATTGTGAGGTGTGCAGTTTGGGTACTTTGTTGTTTGTAGGGTATGTTCTGTGTGTATTGCTCTGTGGAGGGCTGTGAGACTGGTGTGTTTGTGGGCGGTCCTGCGCTGGGTGTTGCGTGCTTGGAGTGTGTCTTTGTGTGTCGTACGTTTGGTGACTTTTTTGTAGCATGTTGTGTTCATGGTCGGGAATGTTATGTGGTCTGTGAATGGTTTTCTGTTTCATGTTTAGTGTGTGATGGGACCGCACGTGTGTTCCGTGATGTGCAACGTATTGTGCTCTCAGTTGCATGTGTGTTGGGTGTATCCTAATCTGTTTGGCATATTGTGCTTTGTGTTGTGTCCTCTGTGTGCTTTACGTGTTGAGTGGGATATTAATTGTGTGCTCTGTCTGACGTGCTTTGTATGTAGGTTGTGTGCTTCGCATTGTGCGTTCTGTGAGGCCCTGTGTGCTGTATGTTTTATGTGTGTTTTGTGTGGTGTGTGCAGTCTGTGAAATGTGTTTCATAAATTCGGTGTTCTTTTGTGGTTTGTGTATTTCTTCCATGTCATTTCGCATGTGTTGTGTGTGGTGCGGGTTCTGCATGTGGTTGTGATTACCGTGGGTTTGTGTTTGACAGGTGGTGTGTGGGGTTCGCTGTTTGAGTATTGAGTGTAATTTGTGATGTGTGTACTGTGTGTGGTCATGCTTGGTCAGTGTCCCTCACTGTGTGTGTTGTGTTTACTCTGAGAACCGTGGTTCATGGGTATTGTGTGCAGTCATGTGCTCGGTGTGTGTGGGGTTTGTTGTTTAGGGTGAGGCGATGTTTGTGTGTTGAGAGGTTGTATGTAAACTCTTTGGCGTGTTGTGGGTGTTTTTCGTGTGCGTTGTATGTGTTGTGTTGGTGCTCTCCATGTGTGTTGTGTGTGGCCGGTGTGTTGTATGTTCTGCGAGTGTTGTATGTAGTGAGTGTTGTCTGCGCTGTTGTGATGCACATTTTGTGTGTGTTGTGTTGTGTGTGCTGTGTGTCGTTTCTGCTTCTTTTTTTTATGTCTTGCTGTGTGCGTTGTGTGTTATGTGTTTATTACTGTGTATTGTGCGTGTTTGATCCGTGCGTGTTGTGCTTTCTGGAATTCTTTCGTGTAGTGTGCTGTATTTGTGGTTGATATGCGGTAGTGAATGATTTGTGGTGTTTGTGTTGTGATTCTGTGTGTATTCCGTTTGGCTGTGCTGTGTGTGCTGTGTGTTCTTGTGTGTTTGGGCTTGTGTTGACTGTGATCTGTGGGCCTTGTTTATTTTGTGTGTGTTGTCCATGTTGTGTGTGTAGAGTAGGTACTACGTGTGGTGTGGGATCTTTACTGCGTGTCGAGTTCACTGCTCTGTGTAATTTTCTCCGTGTGGCGTGCAATGTGTGACGTGCGTGGTTGTGAGTTGTGTGCATTGAGCGGTTCCTTGTGTGTTGTACATTTTGTCATTTTTTATGAGTGTTCTACTGGTGCTTGTATATGTGGTGTGTGTTGTGAATGTACAATGTGTGTTATGGGTCCTTTGCTGCTTGTTGAGTACATTGTTCTGCATACTTTCTCTGTGTGGCGTGCAATGTGTCATGGGTGTGGTCGTGAGCTGTGTGTTCTGTGCACTGAGTGGTTCTTTGTGTGTTGTATATCTTGTCATTTTTTATGAGTTATCCGTTGGTGTTTGTGTGTGTGTTGTGTTTCTGTTGTCTGCCTTCCGTCGTCGTGTTTCATGTGTACTGCGTCTGGTCTTTCTGCTTTCTGTTGTGTACTGTGTTCTGGGTTGTGTGAGCGCTGTCTATATGCTTTCTGTGTGTTACATACAGGATAGATGTTGGGTGGTCTCTGTATTTTGAGCATTCTGTGTGATGTTAGTTTTGCGTTGCGTCTGATGTGTTCTGTGAGTGTGTATTTTGGGTGTGATTTTTCGAGCTGTCTGCGTGCACCTGTGTGTGCTCTATACTGCCTGCTTGTGGCTGTGTGTGTTGTGTGTAGTGCGTCATAGGGGAGTAGTCTGTGGATTATTAGTATGTGTTGTGTCCGTCTTATGTGTGGAGTTTGTGATTTGTGTGTGGTTGTGTTAGAGAGGTTGTGTGTGTGTGTTTGGCTGTTTGAGTTATGCACGTGATATCAGAAGTGTTGACTGTGCGGTTTCGCTTGTTCAGTATGTCTCATGGTGTGTGCAGTACGTAGTCTGTGCAGTGTTTTCCGTGTGTGTTTTGTGAGCAGTTATGTGCCTTGAGGTGTGTGGTCTGTGTCTTGGGACCCTTGTTTCGCGTGTTTCTGTGTTGTGTGTGTGCTCTGCGTTGTGCTCCTGCGTGAGGATGTACGTGTTTTGTGTCTGTGCGTGGTTGTGCTTGCAGAGTGTAGTGTATGCAATGTGCGCTCTTTGTCTTCTTTGTGGGTTGTGTGTGTTTTGCCTAGGGATTTGTTTTGTGTGTGTTTTCCGTATGTGATTGTGATTTGCGTATGGTTGTGTTTGAGTTGTGATGTGAGGGTGCTTGTTATGTTTGCGAAGTGAGATATGTCACCTGTGTGTGGTTGTGTTTGGTGTTCCTCACGGTGCGTGGTGCATGTACTCTTGCAAATGTGACTTGTGTGTTTTAGGAGAAACATGTGCTCTGTTGTGTCTGGTGTGCGCCCTGTGACTGTTGTGTTTTTACTTTATGTTGTGTGTGTGTGTGTGTTTGTGCGCGCATTGCGTAAAGGTGCCCGTGTATACATGCGTGTGGGGTGTCTGCGTGCGGTTGTGAGTGGGGTGTTCAGTGTTAGAAAAGTGTGCTATCTGCCTTTATTCTTGGTTGTTTGCTTTCATGTGGTTCTGTATGTTTTCTGTGTGTGATGCATATGTGATTCTGATACGTGTTTGGCTGTGTTTGAGAGGCTGTGTGTGTGATTGATTAAGTGTGTGAGGGGACACGTGTTATCTGTATGTGGTTTTGCTCGTGTCGTGTACCTCATTGTGTGTGTGGTGTGTATATGGCTAACCGTGGTGTCTGAGAATCGTGTGCCTTTATGTCCTGTGATGTTTGTGCTGTATGTTGTTTCATCTGTTGTGCTTTTAGCGTGCTGAGTTTGTGTGTGTCCTCTGTCTTTGTGTTTGTGGGAGTTTACTTAAGTTTATTGTGGTTATTCCTTGAGCGTGTGGCTTTATGTATGGTATGTAGTGGTTGCATCGGTCTGTGTGTTGTGTTGTTACTGCAGGTTGTTGTGTGTGTTATGAGGTGTGATGTATAAATTGTGTGTGATGTTTGTGTGTTGTGTGATGTATTGCTCTGTAATTTGTGTATTATTTTGTGTGTTGCGGCAATGTGTTGATGTGTTTCTTTTAATGTGTGTGTTGTGTGCGATGTTTGCGTTGTGCGTCTTTCTGTGTGGTCCTTTGTGTTTGTGGGTTTTGTGTCGTGTGTGAAGTGCGTCGTTCGTCTTTTGTTTATACTGTAGGGCATGGGTTGTGGTGTTTGTTGTGTGATTGGGTGTGTATTCTGTGTTGTGTTGCGTTTTGCATACTGCGTTATGGTGTGTTTTTAGCTCTGATGTCTGTGGTCTGCTGGCTTAATGTGCATGGCAGTGTTTATGTGTCTGAGCGTGTGTTTCCCGTGTGTTGTGTTCTTTCTGTGTTGTGACTGTTGCGATTGTGAGGTGTGCAGTTTGGGTACTTTGTTGTTTGTAGGGTATGTTCTGTGTGTATTGCTCTGTGGAGGGCTGTGAGACTGGTGTGTTTGTGGGCGGTCCTGCGCTGGGTGTTGCGTGCTTGGAGTGTGTCTTTGTGTGTCGTACGTTTGGTGACTTTTTTGTAGCATGTTGTGTTCACGGTCGGGAATGTTATGTGGTCTGTGAATGGTTTTCTGTTTCATGTTTAGTGTGTGATGGGACCGCACGTGTGTTCCGTGATGTGCAACGTATTGTGCTCTCAGTTGCATGTGTGTTGGGTGTATCCTAATCTGTTTGGCATATTGTGCTTTGTGTTGTGTCCTCTGTGTGCTTTACGTGTTGAGTGGGATATTAATTGTGTGCTCTGTCTGACGTGCTTTGTATGTAGGTTGTGTGCTTCGCATTGTGCGTTCTGTGAGGCCCTGTGTGCTGTATGTTTCATGTGTGTTTTGTGTGGTGTGTGCAGTCTGTGAAATGTGTTTCATAAATTCGGTGTCCTTTTGTGGTTTGTGTATTTCTTCCATGTCATTTCGCATGTGTTGTGTGTGGTGCGGGTTCTGCATGTGGTTGTGATTACCGTGGGTTTGTGTTTGACAGGTGGTGTGTGGGGTTCGCTGTTTGAGTATTGAGTGTAATTTGTGATGTGTGTACTGTGTGTGGTCATGCTTGGTCAGTGTCCCTCACTGTGTGTGTTGTGTTTACTCTGAGAACCGTGGTTCATGGGTATTGTGTGCAGTCATGTGCTCGGTGTGTGTGGGGTTTGTTGTTTAGGGTGAGGCGATGTTTGTGTGTTGAGAGGTTGTATGTAAACTCTTTGGCGTGTTGTGGGTGTTTTTCGTGTGCGTTGTATGTGTTGTGTTGGTGCTCTCCATGTGTGTTGTGTGTGGCCGGTGTGTTGTATGTTCTGCGAGTGTTGTATGTAGTGAGTGTTGTCTGCGCTGTTGTGATGCACATTTTGTGTGTGTTGTGTTGTGTGTGCTGTGTGTCGTTTCTGCTTCTTTTTTTTATGTCTTGCTGTGTGCGTTGTGTGTTATGTGTTTATTACTGTGTATTGTGCGTGTTTGATCCGTGCGTGTTGTGCTTTCTGGAATTCTTTCGTGTAGTGTGCTGTATTTGTGGTTGATATGCGGTAGTGAATGATTTGTGGTGTTTGTGTTGTGATTCTGTGTGTATTCCGTTTGGCTGTGCTGTGTGTGCTGTGTGTTCTTGTGTGTTTGGGCTTGTGTTGACTGTGATCTGTGGGCCTTGTTTATTTTGTGTGTGTTGTCCATGTTGTGTGTGTAGAGTAGGTACTACGTGTGGTGTGGGATCTTTACTGCGTGTCGAGTTCACTGCTCTGTGTAATTTTCTCCGTGTGGCGTGCAATGTGTGACGTGTGTGGTTGTGAGTTGTGTGCATTGAGCGGTTCCTTGTGTGTTGTACATTTTGTCATTTTTTATGAGTGTTCTACTGGTGCTTGTATATGTGGTGTGTGTTGTGAATGTACAATGTGTGTTATGGGTTCTTTGCTGCTTGTTGAGTACATTGTTCTGCATACTTTCTCTGTGTGGCGTGCAATGTGTCATGGGTGTGGTCGTGAGCTGTGTGTTCTGTGCACTGAGTGGTTCTTTGTGTGTTGTATATCTTGTCATTTCTTATGAGTTATCCGTTGGTGTTTGTGTGTGTGTTGTGTTTCTGTTGTCTGCCTTCCGTCGTCGTGTTTCATGTGTACTGCGTCTGGTCTTTCTGCTTTCTGTTGTGTACTGTGTTCTGGGTTGTGTGAGCGCTGTCTATATGCTTTCTGTGTGTTACATACAGGATAGATGTTGGGTGGTCTCTGTATTTTGAGCATTCTGTGTGATGTTAGTTTTGCGTTGCGTCTGATGTGTTCTGTGAGTGTGTATTTTGGGTGTGATTTTTCGAGCTGTCTGCGTGCACCTGTGTGTGCTCTCTACTGCCTGCTTGTGGCTGTGTGTGTTGTGTGTAGTGCGTCATAGGGGAGTAGTCTGTGGATTATTAGTATGTGTTGTGTCCGTCTTATGTGTGGAGTTTGTGATTTGTGTGTGGTTGTGTTAGAGAGGTTGTGTGTGTGTGTTTGGCTGTTTGAGTTATGCACGTGATATCAGAAGTGTTGACTGTGCGGTTTCGCTTGTTCAGTATGTCTCATGGTGTGTGCAGTACGTAGTCTGTGCAGTGTTTTCCGTGTGTGTTTTGTGAGCAGTTATGTGCCTTGAGGTGTGTGGTCTGTGTCTTGGGACCCTTGTTTCGCGTGTTTCTGTGTTGTGTGTGTGCTCTGCGTTGTGCTCCTGCGTGAGGATGTACGTGTTTTGTGTCTGTGCGTGGTTGTGCTTGCAGAGTGTAGTGTATGCAATGTGCGCTCTTTGTCTTCTTTGTGGGTTGTGTGTGTTTTGCCTAGGGATTTGTTTTGTGTGTGTTTTCCGTATGTGATTGTGATTTGCGTATGGTTGTGTTTGAGTTGTGATGTGAGGGTGCTTGTTATGTTTGCGAAGTGAGATATGTCACCTGTGTGTGGTTGTGTTTGGTGTTCCTCACGGTGCGTGGTGCATGTACTCTTGCAAATGTGACTTGTGTGTTTTAGGAGAAACATGTGCTCTGTTGTGTCTGGTGTGCGCCCTGTGACTGTTGTGTTTTTACTTTATGTTGTGTGTGTGTGTGTGTTTGTGCGCGCATTGCGTAAAGGTGCCCGTGTATACATGCGTGTGGGGTGTCTGCGTGCGGTTGTGAGTGGAGTGTTCAGTGTTAGAAAAGTGTGCTATCTGCCTTTATTCTTGGTTGTTTGCTTTCATGTGGTTCTGTATGTTTTCTGTGTGTGATGCATATGTGATTCTGATACGTGTTTGGCTGTGTTTGAGAGGCTGTGTGTGTGATTGATTAAGTGTGTGAGGGGACACGTGTTATCTGTATGTGGTTTTGCTCGTGTCGTGTACCTCATTGTGTGTGTGGTGTGTATATGGCTAACCGTGGTGTCTGAGAATCGTGTGCCTTTATGTCCTGTGATGTTTGTGCTGTATGTTGTTTCATCTGTTGTGCTTTTAGCGTGCTGAGTTTGTGTGTGTCCTCTGTCTTTGTGTTTGTGGGAGTTTACTTAAGTTTATTGTGGTTATTCCTTGAGCGTGTGGCTTTATGTATGGTATGTAGTGGTTGCATCGGTCTGTGTGTTGTGTTGTTACTGCAGGTTGTTGTGTGTGTTATGAGGTGTGATGTATAAATTGTGTGTGATGTTTGTGTGTTGTGTGATGTATTGCTCTGTAATTTGTGTATTATTTTGTGTGTTGCGGCAATGTGTTGATGTGTTTCTTTTAATGTGTGTGTTCTGTGCGATGTTTGCGTTGTGCGTCTTTCTGTGTGGTCCTTTGTGTTTGTGGGTTTTGTGTCGTGTGTGAAGTGCGTCGTTCGTCTTTTGTTTATACTGTAGGGCATGGGTTGTGGTGTTTGTTGTGTGATTGGGTGTGTATTCTGTGTTGTGTTGCGTTTTGCATACTGCGTTATGGTGTGTTTTTAGCTCTGATGTCTGTGGTCTGCTGGCTTAATGTGCATGGCAGTGTTTATGTGTCTGAGCGTGTGTTTCCCGTGTGTTGTGTTCTTTCTGTGTTGTGACTGTTGCGATTGTGAGGTGTGCAGTTTGGGTACTTTGTTGTTTGTAGGGTATGTTCTGTGTGTATTGCTCTGTGGAGGGCTGTGAGACTGGTGTGTTTGTGGGCGGTCCTGCGCTGGGTGTTGCGTGCTTGAAGTGTGTCTTTGTGTGTCGTACGTTTGGTGAATTTTTTGTAGCATGTTGTGTTCATGGTCGGGAATGTTATGTGGTCTGTGAATGGTTTTCTGTTTCATGTTTAGTGTGTGATGGGACCGCACGTGTGTTCCGTGATGTGCAACGTATTGTGCTCTCAGTTGCATGTGTGTTGGGTGTATCCTAATCTGTTTGGCATATTGTGCTTTGTGTTGTGTCCTCTGTGTGCTTTACGTGTTGAGTGGGATATTAATTGTGTGCTCTGTCTGACGTGCTTTGTATGTAGGTTGTGTGCTTCGCATTGTGCGTTCTGTGAGGCCCTGTGTGCTGTATGTTTTATGTGTGTTTTGTGTGGTGTGTGCAGTCTGTGAAATGTGTTTCATAAATTCGGTGTTCTTTTGTGGTTTGTGTATTTCTTCCATGTCATTTCGCATGTGTTGTGTGTGGTGCGGGTTCTGCATGTGGTTGTGATTACCGTGGGTTTGTGTTTGACAGGTGGTGTGTGGGGTTCGCTGTTTGAGTATTGAGTGTAATTTGTGATGTGTGTACTGTGTGTGGTCATGCTTGGTCAGTGTCCCTCACTGTGTGTGTTGTGTTTACTCTGAGAACCGTGGTTCATGGGTATTGTGTGCAGTCATGTGCTCGGTGTGTGTGGGGTTTGTTGTTTAGGGTGAGGCGATGTTTGTGTGTTGAGAGGTTGTATGTAAACTCTTTGGCGTGTTGTGGGTGTTTTTCGTGTGCGTTGTATGTGTTGTGTTGGTGCTCTCCATGTGTGTTGTGTGTGGCCGGTGTGTTGTATGTTCTGCGAGTGTTGTATGTAGTGAGTGTTGTCTGCGCTGTTGTGATGCACATTTTGTGTGTGTTGTGTTGTGTGTGCTGTGTGTCGTTTCTGCTTCTTTTTTTTATGTCTTGCTGTGTGCGTTGTGTGTTATGTGTTTATTACTGTGTATTGTGCGTGTTTGATCCGTGCGTGTTGTGCTTTCTGGAATTCTTTCGTGTAGTGTGCTGTATTTGTGGTTGATATGCGGTAGTGAATGATTTGTGGTGTTTGTGTTGTGATTCTGTGTGTATTCCGTTTGGCTGTGCTGTGTGTGCTGTGTGTTCTTGTGTGTTTGGGCTTGTGTTGACTGTGATCTGTGGGCCTTGTTTATTTTGTGTGTGTTGTCCATGTTGTGTGTGTAGAGTAGGTACTACGTGTGGTGTGGGATCTTTACTGCGTGTCGAGTTCACTGCTCTGTGTAATTTTCTCCGTGTGGCGTGCAATGTGTGACGTGCGTGGTTGTGAGTTGTGTGCATTGAGCGGTTCCTTGTGTGTTGTACATTTTGTCATTTTTTATGAGTGTTCTACTGGTGCTTGTATATGTGGTGTGTGTTGTGAATGTACAATGTGTGTTATGGGTCCTTTGCTGCTTGTTGAGTACATTGTTCTGCATACTTTCTCTGTGTGGCGTGCAATGTGTCATGGGTGTGGTCGTGAGCTGTGTGTTCTGTGCACTGAGTGGTTCTTTGTGTGTTGTATATCTTGTCATTTTTTATGAGTTATCCGTTGGTGTTTGTGTGTGTGTTGTGTTTCTGTTGTCTGCCTTCCGTCGTCGTGTTTCATGTGTACTGCGTCTGGTCTTTCTGCTTTCTGTTGTGTACTGTGTTCTGGGTTGTGTGAGCGCTGTCTATATGCTTTCTGTGTGTTACATACAGGATAGATGTTGGGTGGTCTCTGTATTTTGAGCATTCTGTGTGATGTTAGTTTTGCGTTGCGTCTGATGTGTTCTGTGAGTGTGTATTTTGGGTGTGATTTTTCGAGCTGTCTGCGTGCACCTGTGTGTGCTCTATACTGCCTGCTTGTGGCTGTGTGTGTTGTGTGTAGTGCGTCATAGGGGAGTAGTCTGTGGATTATTAGTATGTGTTGTGTCCGTCTTATGTGTGGAGTTTGTGATTTGTGTGTGGTTGTGTTAGAGAGGTTGTGTGTGTGTGTTTGGCTGTTTGAGTTATGCACGTGATATCAGAAGTGTTGACTGTGCGGTTTCGCTTGTTCAGTATGTCTCATGGTGTGTGCAGTACGTAGTCTGTGCAGTGTTTTCCGTGTGTGTTTTGTGAGCAGTTATGTGCCTTGAGGTGTGTGGTCTGTGTCTTGGGACCCTTGTTTCGCATGTTTCTGTGTTGTGTGTGTGCTCTGCGTTGTGCTCCTGCGTGAGGATGTACGTGTTTTGTGTCTGTGCGTGGTTGTGCTTGCAGAGTGTAGTGTATGCAATGTGCGCTCTTTGTCTTCTTTGTGGGTTGTGTGTGTTTTGCCTAGGGATTTGTTTTGTGTGTGTTTTCCGTGTGTGATTGTGATTTGCGTATGGTTGTGTTTGAGTTGTGATGTGAGGGTGCTTGTTATGTTTGCGAAGTGAGATATGTCACCTGTGTGTGGTTGTGTTTGGTGTTCCTCACGGTGCGTGGTGCATGTACTCTTGCAAATGTGACTTGTGTGTTTTAGGAGAAACATGTGCTCTGTTGTGTCTGGTGTGCGCCCTGTGACTGTTGTGTTTTTACTTTATGTTGTGTGTGTGTGTGTGTTTGTGCGCGCATTGCGTAAAGGTGCCCGTGTATACATGCGTGTGGGGTGTCTGCGTGCGGTTGTGAGTGGGGTGTTCAGTGTTAGAAAAGTGTGCTATCTGCCTTTATTCTTGGTTGTTTGCTTTCATGTGGTTTTGTATGTTTTCTGTGTGTGATGCATATGTGATTCTGATACGTGTTTGGCTGTGTTTGAGAGGCTGTGTGTGTGATTGATTAAGTGTGTGAGGGGACACGTGTTATCTGTATGTGGTTTTGCTCGTGTCGTGTACCTCATTGTGTGTGTGGTGTGTATATGGCTAACCGGGGTGTCTGAGAATCGTGTGCCTTTATGTCCTGTGATGTTTGTGCTGTATGTTGTTTCATCTGTTGTGCTTTTAGCGTGCTGAGTTTGTGTGTGTCCTCTGTCTTTGTGTTTGTGGGAGTTTACTTAAGTTTATTGTGGTTATTCCTTGAGCGTGTGGCTTTACGTATGGTATGTAGTGGTTGCATCGGTCTGTGTGTTGTGTTGTTACTGCAGGTTGTTGTGTGTGTTATGAGGTGTGATGTATAAATTGTGTGTGATGTTTGTGTGTTGTGTGATGTATTGCTCTGTAATTTGTGTATTATTTTGTGTGTTGCGGCAATGTGTTGATGTGTTTCTTTTAATGTGTGTGTTGTGTGCGATGTTTGCGTTGTGCGTCTTTCTGTGTGGTCCTTTGTGTTTGTGGGTTTTGTGTCGTGTGTGAAGTGCGTCGTTCGTCTTTTGTTTATACTGTAGGGCATGGGTTGTGGTGTTTGTTGTGTGATTGGGTGTGTATTCTGTGTTGTGTTGCGTTTTGCATACTGCGTTATGGTGTGTTTTTAGCTCTGATGTCTGTGGTCTGCTGGCTTAATGTGCATGGCAGTGTTTATGTGTCTGAGCGTGTGTTTCCCGTGTGTTGTGTTATTTCTGTGTTGTGACTGTTGCGATTGTGAGGTGTGCAGTTTGGGTACTTTGTTGTTTGTAGGGTATGTTCTGTGTGTATTGCTCTGTGGAGGGCTGTGAGACTGGTGTGTTTGTGGGCGGTCCTGCGCTGGGTGTTGCGTGCTTGAAGTGTGTCTTTGTGTGTCGTACGTTTGGTGACTTTTTTGTAGCATGTTGTGTTCACGGTCGGGAATGTTATGTGGTCTGTGAATGGTTTTCTGTTTCATGTTTAGTGTGTGATGGGACCGCACGTGTGTTCCGTGATGTGCAACGTATTGTGCTCTCAGTTGCATGTGTGTTGGGTGTATCCTAATCTGTTTGGCATATTGTGCTTTGTGTTGTGTCCTCTGTGTGCTTTACGTGTTGAGTGGGATATTAATTGTGTGCTCTGTCTGACGTGCTTTGTATGTAGGTTGTGTGCTTCGCATTGTGCGTTCTGTGAGGCCCTGTGTGCTGTATGTTTTATGTGTGTTTTGTGTGGTGTGTGCAGTCTGTGAAATGTGTTTCATAAATTCGGTGTCCTTTTGTGGTTTGTGTATTTCTTCCATGTCATTTCGCATGTGTTGTGTGTGGTGCAGGTTCTGCATGTGGTTGTGATTACCGTGGGTTTGTGTTTGACAGGTGGTGTGTGGGGTTCGCTGTTTGAGTATTGAGTGTAATTTGTGATGTGTGTACTGTGTGTGGTCATGCTTGGTCAGTGTCCCTCACTGTGTGTGTTGTGTTTACTCTGAGAACCGTGGTTCATGGGTATTGTGTGCAGTCATGTGCTCGGTGTGTGTGGGGTTTGTTGTTTAGGGTGAGGCGATGTTTGTGTGTTGAGAGGTTGTATGTAAACTCTTTGGCGTGTTGTGGGTGTTTTTCGTGTGCGTTGTATGTGTTGTGTTGGTGCTCTCCATGTGTGTTGTGTGTGGCCGGTGTGTTGTATGTTCTGCGAGTGTTGTATGTAGTGAGTGTTGTCTGCGCTGTTGTGATGCACATTTTGTGTGTGTTGTGTTGTGTGTGCTGTGTGTCGTTTCTGCTTCTTTTTTTTATGTCTTGCTGTGTGCGTTGTGTGTTATGTGTTTATTACTGTGTATTGTGCGTGTTTGATCCGTGCGTGTTGTGCTTTCTGGAATTCTTTCGTGTAGTGTGCTGTATTTGTGGTTGATATGCGGTAGTGAATGATTTGTGGTGTTTGTGTTGTGATTCTGTGTGTATTCCGTTTGGCTGTGCTGTGTGTGCTGTGTGTTCTTGTGTGTTTGGGCTTGTGTTGACTGTGATCTGTGGGCCTTGTTTATTTTGTGTGTGTTGTCCATGTTGTGTGTGTAGAGTAGGTACTACGTGTGGTGTGGGATCTTTACTGCGTGTCGAGTTCACTGCTCTGTGTAATTTTCTCCGTGTGGCGTGCAATGTGTGACGTGCGTGGTTGTGAGTTGTGTGCATTGAGCGGTTCCTTGTGTGTTGTACATTTTGTCATTTTTTATGAGTGTTCTACTGGTGCTTGTATATGTGGTGTGTGTTGTGAATGTACAATGTGTGTTATGGGTCCTTTGCTGCTTGTTGAGTACATTGTTCTGCATACTTTCTCTGTGTGGCGTGCAATGTGTCATGGGTGTGGTCGTGAGCTGTGTGTTCTGTGCACTGAGTGGTTCTTTGTGTGTTGTATATCTTGTCATTTTTTATGAGTTATCCGTTGGTGTTTGTGTGTGTGTTGTGTTTCTGTTGTCTGCCTTCCGTCGTCGTGTTTCATGTGTACTGCGTCTGGTCTTTCTGCTTTCTGTTGTGTACTGTGTTCTGGGTTGTGTGAGCGCTGTCTATATGCTTTCTGTGTGTTACATACAGGATAGATGTTGGGTGGTCTCTGTATTTTGAGCATTCTGTGTGATGTTAGTTTTGCGTTGCGTCTGATGTGTTCTGTGAGTGTGTATTTTGGGTGTGATTTTTCGAGCTGTCTGCGTGCACCTGTGTGTGCTCTCTACTGCCTGCTTGTGGCTGTGTGTGTTGTGTGTAGTGCGTCATAGGGGAGTAGTCTGTGGATTATTAGTATGTGTTGTGTCCGTCTTATGTGTGGAGTTTGTGATTTGTGTGTGGTTGTGTTAGAGAGGTTGTGTGTGTGTGTTTGGCTGTTTGAGTTATGCACGTGATATCAGAAGTGTTGACTGTGCGGTTTCGCTTGTTCAGTATGTCTCATGGTGTGTGCAGTACGTAGTCTGTGCAGTGTTTTCCGTGTGTGTTTTGTGAGCAGTTATGTGCCTTGAGGTGTGTGGTCTGTGTCTTGGGACCCTTGTTTCGCATGTTTCTGTGTTGTGTGTGTGCTCTGCGTTGTGCTCCTGCGTGAGGATGTACGTGTTTTGTATCTGTGCGTGGTTGTGCTTGCAGAGTGTAGTGTATGCAATGTGCGCTCTTTGTCTTCTTTGTGGGTTGTGTGTGTTTTGCCTAGGGATTTGTTTTGTGTGTGTTTTCCGTGTGTGATTGTGATTTGCGTATGGTTGTGTTTGAGTTGTGATGTGAGGGTGCTTGTTATGTTTGCGAAGTGAGATATGTCACCTGTGTGTGGTTGTGTTTGGTGTTCCTCACGGTGCGTGGTGCATGTACTCTTGCAAATGTGACTTGTGTGTTTTAGGAGAAACATGTGCTCTGTTGTGTCTGGTGTGCGCCCTGTGACTGTTGTGTTTTTACTTTATGTTGTGTGTGTGTGTGTGTTTGTGCGCGCATTGCGTAAAGGTGCCCGTGTATACATGCGTGTGGGGTGTCTGCGTGCGGTTGTGAGTGGGGTGTTCAGTGTTAGAAAAGTGTGCTATCTGCCTTTATTCTTGGTTGTTTGCTTTCATGTGGTTTTGTATGTTTTCTGTGTGTGATGCATATGTGATTCTGATACGTGTTTGGCTGTGTTTGAGAGGCTGTGTGTGTGATTGATTAAGTGTGTGAGGGGTCACGTGTTATCTGTATGTGGTTTTGCTCGTGTCGTGTACCTCATTGTGTGTGTGGTGTGTATATGGCTAACCGTGGTGTCTGAGAATCGTGTGCCTTTATGTCCTGTGATGTTTGTGCTGTATGTTGTTTCATCTGTTGTGCTTTTAGCGTGCTGAGTTTGTGTGTGTCCTCTGTCTTTGTGTTTGTGGGAGTTTACTTAAGTTTATTGTGGTTATTCCTTGAGCGTGTGGCTTTATGTATGGTATGTAGTGGTTGCATCGGTCTGTGTGTTGTGTTGTTACTGCAGGTTGTTGTGTGTGTTATGAGGTGTGATGTATAAATTGTGTGTGATGTTTGTGTGTTGTGTGATGTATTGCTCTGTAATTTGTGTATTATTTTGTGTGTTGCGGCAATGTGTTGATGTGTTTCTTTTAATGTGTGTGTTGTGTGCGATGTTTGCGTTGTGCGTCTTTCTGTGTGGTCCTTTGTGTTTGTGGGTTTTGTGTCGTGTGTGAAGTGCGTCGTTCGTCTTTTGTTTATACTGTAGGGCATGGGTTCTGGTGTTTGTTGTGTGATTGGGTGTGTATTCTGTGTTGTGTTGCGTTTTGCATACTGCGTTATGGTGTGTTTTTAGCTCTGATGTCTGTGGTCTGCTGGCTTAATGTGCATGGCAGTGTTTATGTGTCTGAGCGTGTGTTTCCCGTGTGTTGTGTTCTTTCTGTGTTGTGACTGTTGCGATTGTGAGGTGTGCAGTTTGGGTACTTTGTTGTTTGTAGGGTATGTTCTGTGTGTATTGCTCTGTGGAGGGCTGTGAGACTGGTGTGTTTGTGGGCGGTCCTGCGCTGGGTGTTGCGTGCTTGAAGTGTGTCTTTGTGTGTCGTACGTTTGGTGACTTTTTTGTAGCATGTTGTGTTCATGGTCGGGAATGTTATGTGGTCTGTGAATGGTTTTCTGTTTCATGTTTAGTGTGTGATGGGACCGCACGTGTGTTCCGTGATGTGCAACGTATTGTGCTCTCAGTTGCATGTGTGTTGGGTGTATCCTAATCTGTTTGGCATATTGTGCTTTGTGTTGTGTCCTCTGTGTGCTTTACGTGTTGAGTGGGATATTAATTGTGTGCTCTGTCTGACGTGCTTTGTATGTAGGTTGTGTGCTTCGCATTGTGCGTTCTGTGAGGCCCTGTGTGCTGTATGTTTTATGTGTGTTTTGTGTGGTGTGTGCAGTCTGTGAAATGTGTTTCATAAATTCGGTGTCCTTTTGTGGTTTGTGTATTTCTTCCATGTCATTTCGCATGTGTTGTGTGTGGTGCGGGTTCTGCATGTGGTTGTGATTACCGTGGGTTTGTGTTTGACAGGTGGTGTGTGGGGTTCGCTGTTTGAGTATTGAGTGTAATTTGTGATGTGTGTACTGTGTGTGGTCATGCTTGGTCAGTGTCCCTCACTGTGTGTGTTGTGTTTACTCTGAGAACCGTGGTTCATGGGTATTGTGTGCAGTCATGTGCTCGGTGTGTGTGGGGTTTGTTGTTTAGGGTGAGGCGATGTTTGTGTGTTGAGAGGTTGTATGTAAACTCTTTGGCGTGTTGTGGGTGTTTTTCGTGTGCGTTGTATGTGTTGTGTTGGTGCTCTCCATGTGTGTTGTGTGTGGCCGGTGTGTTGTATGTTCTGCGAGTGTTGTATGTAGTGAGTGTTGTCTGCGCTGTTGTGATGCACATTTTGTGTGTGTTGTGTTGTGTGTGCTGTGTGTCGTTTCTGCTTCTTTTTTTTATGTCTTGCTGTGTGCGTTGTGTGTTATGTGTTTATTACTGTGTATTGTGCGTGTTTGATCCGTGCGTGTTGTGCTTTCTGGAATTCTTTCGTGTAGTGTGCTGTATTTGTGGTTGATATGCGGTAGTGAATGATTTGTGGTGTTTGTGTTGTGATTCTGTGTGTATTCCGTTTGGCTGTGCTGTGTGTGCTGTGTGTTCTTGTGTGTTTGGGCTTGTGTTGACTGTGATCTGTGGGCCTTGTTTATTTTGTGTGTGTTGTCCATGTTGTGTGTGTAGAGTAGGTACTACGTGTGGTGTGGGATCTTTACTGCGTGTCGAGTTCACTGCTCTGTGTAATTTTCTCCGTGTGGCGTGCAATGTGTGACGTGCGTGGTTGTGAGTTGTGTGCATTGAGCGGTTCCTTGTGTGTTGTACATTTTGTCATTTTTTATGAGTGTTCTACTGGTGCTTGTATATGTGGTGTGTGTTGTGAATGTACAATGTGTGTTATGGGTCCTTTGCTGCTTGTTGAGTACATTGTTCTGCATACTTTCTCTGTGTGGCGTGCAATGTGTCATGGGTGTGGTCGTGAGCTGTGTGTTCTGTGCACTGAGTGGTTCTTTGTGTGTTGTATATCTTGTCATTTTTTATGAGTTATCCGTTGGTGTTTGTGTGTGTGTTGTGTTTCTGTTGTCTGCCTTCCGTCGTCGTGTTTCATGTGTACTGCGTCTGGTCTTTCTGCTTTCTGTTGTGTACTGTGTTCTGGGTTGTGTGAGCGCTGTCTATATGCTTTCTGTGTGTTACATACAGGATAGATGTTGGGTGGTCTCTGTATTTTGAGCATTCTGTGTGATGTTAGTTTTGCGTTGCGTCTGATGTGTTCTGTGAGTGTGTATTTTGGGTGTGATTTTTCGAGCTGTCTGCGTGCACCTGTGTGTGCTCTCTACTGCCTGCTTGTGGCTGTGTGTGTTGTGTGTAGTGCGTCATAGGGGAGTAGTCTGTGGATTATTAGTATGTGTTGTGTCCGTCTTATGTGTGGAGTTTGTGATTTGTGTGTGGTTGTGTTAGAGAGGTTGTGTGTGTGTGTTTGGCTGTTTGAGTTATGCACGTGATATCAGAAGTGTTGACTGTGCGGTTTCGCTTGTTCAGTATGTCTCATGGTGTGTGCAGTACGTAGTCTGTGCAGTGTTTTCCGTGTGTGTTTTGTGAGCAGTTATGTGCCTTGAGGTGTGTGGTCTGTGTCTTGGGACCCTTGTTTCGCATGTTTCTGTGTTGTGTGTGTGCTCTGCGTTGTGCTCCTGCGTGAGGATGTACGTGTTTTGTGTCTGTGCGTGGTTGTGCTTGCAGAGTGTAGTGTATGCAATGTGCGCTCTTTGTCTTCTTTGTGGGTTGTGTGTGTTTTGCCTAGGGATTTGTTTTGTGTGTGTTTTCCGTGTGTGATTGTGATTTGCGTATGGTTGTGTTTGAGTTGTGATGTGAGGGTGCTTGTTATGTTTGCGAAGTGAGATATGTCACCTGTGTGTGGTTGTGTTTGGTGTTCCTCACGGTGCGTGGTGCATGTACTCTTGCAAATGTGACTTGTGTGTTTTAGGAGAAACATGTGCTCTGTTGTGTCTGGTGTGCGCCCTGTGACTGTTGTGTTTTTACTTTATGTTGTGTGTGTGTGTGTGTTTGTGCGCGCATTGCGTAAAGGTGCCCGTGTATACATGCGTGTGGGGTGTCTGCGTGCGGTTGTGAGTGGGGTGTTCAGTGTTAGAAAAGTGTGCTATCTGCCTTTATTCTTGGTTGTTTGCTTTCATGTGGTTTTGTATGTTTTCTGTGTGTGATGCATATGTGATTCTGATACGTGTTTGGCTGTGTTTGAGAGGCTGTGTGTGTGATTGATTAAGTGTGTGAGGGGACACGTGTTATCTGTATGTGGTTTTGCTCGTGTCGTGTACCTCATTGTGTGTGTGGTGTGTATATGGCTAACCGTGGTGTCTGAGAATCGTGTGCCTTTATGTCCTGTGATGTTTGTGCTGTATGTTGTTTCATCTGTTGTGCTTTTAGCGTGCTGAGTTTGTGTGTGTCCTCTGTCTTTGTGTTTGTGGGAGTTTACTTAAGTTTATTGTGGTTATTCCTTGAGCGTGTGGCTTTATGTATGGTATGTAGTGGTTGCATCGGTCTGTGTGTTGTGTTGTTACTGCAGGTTGTTGTGTGTGTTATGAGGTGTGATGTATAAATTGTGTGTGATGTTTGTGTGTTGTGTGATGTATTGCTCTGTAATTTGTGTATTATTTTGTGTGTTGCGGCAATGTGTTGATGTGTTTCTTTTAATGTGTGTGTTGTGTGCGATGTTTGCGTTGTGCGTCTTTCTGTGTGGTCCTTTGTGTTTGTGGGTTTTGTGTCGTGTGTGAAGTGCGTCGTTCGTCTTTTGTTTATACTGTAGGGCATGGGTTGTGGTGTTTGTTGTGTGATTGGGTGTGTATTCTGTGTTGTGTTGCGTTTTGCATACTGCGTTATGGTGTGTTTTTAGCTCTGATGTCTGTGGTCTGCTGGCTTAATGTGCATGGCAGTGTTTATGTGTCTGAGCGTGTGTTTCCCGTGTGTTGTGTTCTTTCTGTGTTGTGACTGTTGCGATTGTGAGGTGTGCAGTTTGGGTACTTTGTTGTTTGTAGGGTATGTTCTGTGTGTATTGCTCTGTGGAGGGCTGTGAGACTGGTGTGTTTGTGGGCGGTCCTGCGCTGGGTGTTGCGTGCTTGGAGTGTGTCTTTGTGTGTCGTACGTTTGGTGACTTTTTTGTAGCATGTTGTGTTCATGGTCGGGAATGTTATGTGGTCTGTGAATGGTTTTCTGTTTCATGTTTAGTGTGTGATGGGACCGCACGTGTGTTCCGTGATGTGCAACGTATTGTGCTCTCAGTTGCATGTGTGTTGGGTGTATCCTAATCTGTTTGGCATATTGTGCTTTGTGTTGTGTCCTCTGTGTGCTTTACGTGTTGAGTGGGATATTAATTGTGTGCTCTGTCTGACGTGCTTTGTATGTAGGTTGTGTGCTTCGCATTGTGCGTTCTGTGAGGCCCTGTGTGCTGTATGTTTTATGTGTGTTTTGTGTGGTGTGTGCAGTCTGTGAAATGTGTTTCATAAATTCGGTGTCCTTTTGTGGTTTGTGTATTTCTTCCATGTCATTTCGCATGTGTTGTGTGTGGTGCGGGTTCTGCATGTGGTTGTGATTACCGTGGGTTTGTGTTTGACAGGTGGTGTGTGGGGTTCGCTGTTTGAGTATTGAGTGTAATTTGTGATGTGTGTACTGTGTGTGGTCATGCTTGGTCAGTGTCCCTCACTGTGTGTGTTGTGTTTACTCTGAGAACCGTGGTTCATGGGTATTGTGTGCAGTCATGTGCTCGGTGTGTGTGGGGTTTGTTGTTTAGGGTGAGGCGATGTTTGTGTGTTGAGAGGTTGTATGTAAACTCTTTGGCGTGTTGTGGGTGTTTTTCGTGTGCGTTGTATGTGTTGTGTTGGTGCTCTCCATGTGTGTTGTGTGTGGCCGGTGTGTTGTATGTTCTGCGAGTGTTGTATGTAGTGAGTGTTGTCTGCGCTGTTGTGATGCACATTTTGTGTGTGTTGTGTTGTGTGTGCTGTGTGTCGTTTCTGCTTCTTTTTTTTATGTCTTGCTGTGTGCGTTGTGTGTTATGTGTTTATTACTGTGTATTGTGCGTGTTTGATCCGTGCGTGTTGTGCTTTCTGGAATTCTTTCGTGTAGTGTGCTGTATTTGTGGTTGATATGCGGTAGTGAATGATTTGTGGTGTTTGTGTTGTGATTCTGTGTGTATTCCGTTTGGCTGTGCTGTGTGTGCTGTGTGTTCTTGTGTGTTTGGGCTTGTGTTGACTGTGATCTGTGGGCCTTGTTTATTTTGTGTGTGTTGTCCATGTTGTGTGTGTAGAGTAGGTACTACGTGTGGTGTGGGATCTTTACTGCGTGTCGAGTTCACTGCTCTGTGTAATTTTCTCCGTGTGGCGTGCAATGTGTGACGTGCGTGGTTGTGAGTTGTGTGCATTGAGCGGTTCCTTGTGTGTTGTACATTTTGTCATTTTTTATGAGTGTTCTACTGGTGCTTGTATATGTGGTGTGTGTTGTGAATGTACAATGTGTGTTATGGGTCCTTTGCTGCTTGTTGAGTACATTGTTCTGCATACTTTCTCTGTGTGGCGTGCAATGTGTCATGGGTGTGGTCGTGAGCTGTGTGTTCTGTGCACTGAGTGGTTCTTTGTGTGTTGTATATCTTGTCATTTTTTATGAGTTATCCGTTGGTGTTTGTGTGTGTGTTGTGTTTCTGTTGTCTGCCTTCCGTCGTCGTGTTTCATGTGTACTGCGTCTGGTCTTTCTGCTTTCTGTTGTGTACTGTGTTCTGGGTTGTGTGAGCGCTGTCTATATGCTTTCTGTGTGTTACATACAGGATAGATGTTGGGTGGTCTCTGTATTTTGAGCATTCTGTGTGATGTTAGTTTTGCGTTGCGTCTGATGTGTTCTGTGAGTGTGTATTTTGGGTGTGATTTTTCGAGCTGTCTGCGTGCACCTGTGTGTGCTCTATACTGCCTGCTTGTGGCTGTGTGTGTTGTGTGTAGTGCGTCATAGGGGAGTAGTCTGTGGATTATTAGTATGTGTTGTGTCCGTCTTATGTGTGGAGTTTGTGATTTGTGTGTGGTTGTGTTAGAGAGGTTGTGTGTGTGTGTTTGGCTGTTTGAGTTATGCACGTGATATCAGAAGTGTTGACTGTGCGGTTTCGCTTGTTCAGTATGTCTCATGGTGTGTGCAGTACGTAGTCTGTGCAGTGTTTTCCGTGTGTGTTTTGTGAGCAGTTATGTGCCTTGAGGTGTGTGGTCTGTGTCTTGGGACCCTTGTTTCGCATGTTTCTGTGTTGTGTGTGTGCTCTGCGTTGTGCTCCTGCGTGAGGATGTACGTGTTTTGTGTCTGTGCGTGGTTGTGCTTGCAGAGTGTAGTGTATGCAATGTGCGCTCTTTGTCTTCTTTGTGGGTTGTGTGTGTTTTGCCTAGGGATTTGTTTTGTGTGTGTTTTCCGTGTGTGATTGTGATTTGCGTATGGTTGTGTTTGAGTTGTGATGTGAGGGTGCTTGTTATGTTTGCGAAGTGAGATATGTCACCTGTGTGTGGTTGTGTTTGGTGTTCCTCACGGTGCGTGGTGCATGTACTCTTGCAAATGTGACTTGTGTGTTTTAGGAGAAACATGTGCTCTGTTGTGTCTGGTGTGCGCCCTGTGACTGTTGTGTTTTTACTTTATGTTGTGTGTGTGTGTGTGTTTGTGCGCGCATTGCGTAAAGGTGCCCGTGTATACATGCGTGTGGGGTGTCTGCGTGCGGTTGTGAGTGGGGTGTTCAGTGTTAGAAAAGTGTGCTATCTGCCTTTATTCTTGGTTGTTTGCTTTCATGTGGTTTTGTATGTTTTCTGTGTGTGATGCATATGTGATTCTGATACGTGTTTGGCTGTGTTTGAGAGGCTGTGTGTGTGATTGATTAAGTGTGTGAGGGGACACGTGTTATCTGTATGTGGTTTTGCTCGTGTCGTGTACCTCATTGTGTGTGTGGTGTGTATATGGCTAACCGTGGTGTCTGAGAATCGTGTGCCTTTATGTCCTGTGATGTTTGTGCTGTATGTTGTTTCATCTGTTGTGCTTTTAGCGTGCTGAGTTTGTGTGTGTCCTCTGTCTTTGTGTTTGTGGGAGTTTACTTAAGTTTATTGTGGTTATTCCTTGAGCGTGTGGCTTTATGTATGGTATGTAGTGGTTGCATCGGTCTGTGTGTTGTGTTGTTACTGCAGGTTGTTGTGTGTGTTATGAGGTGTGATGTATAAATTGTGTGTGATGTTTGTGTGTTGTGTGATGTATTGCTCTGTAATTTGTGTATTATTTTGTGTGTTGCGGCAATGTGTTGATGTGTTTCTTTTAATGTGTGTGTTGTGTGCGATGTTTGCGTTGTGCGTCTTTCTGTGTGGTCCTTTGTGTTTGTGGGTTTTGTGTCGTGTGTGAAGTGCGTCGTTCGTCTTTTGTTTATACTGTAGGGCATGGGTTGTGGTGTTTGTTGTGTGATTGGGTGTGTATTCTGTGTTGTGTTGCGTTTTGCATACTGCGTTATGGTGTGTTTTTAGCTCTGATGTCTGTGGTCTGCTGGCTTAATGTGCATGGCAGTGTTTATGTGTCTGAGCGTGTGTTTCCCGTGTGTTGTGTTCTTTCTGTGTTGTGACTGTTGCGATTGTGAGGTGTGCAGTTTGGGTACTTTGTTGTTTGTAGGGTATGTTCTGTGTGTATTGCTCTGTGGAGGGCTGTGAGACTGGTGTGTTTGTGGGCGGTCCTGCGCTGGGTGTTGCGTGCTTGGAGTGTGTCTTTGTGTGTCGTACGTTTGGTGACTTTTTTGTAGCATGTTGTGTTCATGGTCGGGAATGTTATGTGGTCTGTGAATGGTTTTCTGTTTCATGTTTAGTGTGTGATGGGACCGCACGTGTGTTCCGTGATGTGCAACGTATTGTGCTCTCAGTTGCATGTGTGTTGGGTGTATCCTAATCTGTTTGGCATATTGTGCTTTGTGTTGTGTCCTCTGTGTGCTTTACGTGTTGAGTGGGATATTAATTGTGTGCTCTGTCTGACGTGCTTTGTATGTAGGTTGTGTGCTTCGCATTGTGCGTTCTGTGAGGCCCTGTGTGCTGTATGTTTTATGTGTGTTTTGTGTGGTGTGTGCAGTCTGTGAAATGTGTTTCATAAATTCGGTGTCCTTTTGTGGTTTGTGTATTTCTTCCATGTCATTTCGCATGTGTTGTGTGTGGTGCGGGTTCTGCATGTGGTTGTGATTACCGTGGGTTTGTGTTTGACAGGTGGTGTGTGGGGTTCGCTGTTTGAGTATTGAGTGTAATTTGTGATGTGTGTACTGTGTGTGGTCATGCTTGGTCAGTGTCCCTCACTGTGTGTGTTGTGTTTACTCTGAGAACCGTGGTTCATGGGTATTGTGTGCAGTCATGTGCTCGGTGTGTGTGGGGTTTGTTGTTTAGGGTGAGGCGATGTTTGTGTGTTGAGAGGTTGTATGTAAACTCTTTGGCGTGTTGTGGGTGTTTTTCGTGTGCGTTGTATGTGTTGTGTTGGTGCTCTCCATGTGTGTTGTGTGTGGCCGGTGTGTTGTATGTTCTGCGAGTGTTGTATGTAGTGAGTGTTGTCTGCGCTGTTGTGATGCACATTTTGTGTGTGTTGTGTTGTGTGTGCTGTGTGTCGTTTCTGCTTCTTTTTTTTATGTCTTGCTGTGTGCGTTGTGTGTTATGTGTTTATTACTGTGTATTGTGCGTGTTTGATCCGTGCGTGTTGTGCTTTCTGGAATTCTTTCGTGTAGTGTGCTGTATTTGTGGTTGATATGCGGTAGTGAATGATTTGTGGTGTTTGTGTTGTGATTCTGTGTGTATTCCGTTTGGCTGTGCTGTGTGTGCTGTGTGTTCTTGTGTGTTTGGGCTTGTGTTGACTGTGATCTGTGGGCCTTGTTTATTTTGTGTGTGTTGTCCATGTTGTGTGTGTAGAGTAGGTACTACGTGTGGTGTGGGATCTTTACTGCGTGTCGAGTTCACTGCTCTGTGTAATTTTCTCCGTGTGGCGTGCAATGTGTGACGTGCGTGGTTGTGAGTTGTGTGCATTGAGCGGTTCCTTGTGTGTTGTACATTTTGTCATTTTTTATGAGTGTTCTACTGGTGCTTGTATATGTGGTGTGTGTTGTGAATGTACAATGTGTGTTATGGGTCCTTTGCTGCTTGTTGAGTACATTGTTCTGCATACTTTCTCTGTGTGGCGTGCAATGTGTCATGGGTGTGGTCGTGAGCTGTGTGTTCTGTGCACTGAGTGGTTCTTTGTGTGTTGTATATCTTGTCATTTTTTATGAGTTATCCGTTGGTGTTTGTGTGTGTGTTGTGTTTCTGTTGTCTGCCTTCCGTCGTCGTGTTTCATGTGTACTGCGTCTGGTCTTTCTGCTTTCTGTTGTGTACTGTGTTCTGGGTTGTGTGAGCGCTGTCTATATGCTTTCTGTGTGTTACATACAGGATAGATGTTGGGTGGTCTCTGTATTTTGAGCATTCTGTGTGATGTTAGTTTTGCGTTGCGTCTGATGTGTTCTGTGAGTGTGTATTTTGGGTGTGATTTTTCGAGCTGTCTGCGTGCACCTGTGTGTGCTCTCTACTGCCTGCTTGTGGCTGTGTGTGTTGTGTGTAGTGCGTCATAGGGGAGTAGTCTGTGGATTATTAGTATGTGTTGTGTCCGTCTTATGTGTGGAGTTTGTGATTTGTGTGTGGTTGTGTTAGAGAGGTTGTGTGTGTGTGTTTGGCTGTTTGAGTTATGCACGTGATATCAGAAGTGTTGACTGTGCGGTTTCGCTTGTTCAGTATGTCTCATGGTGTGTGCAGTACGTAGTCTGTGCAGTGTTTTCCGTGTGTGTTTTGTGAGCAGTTATGTGCCTTGAGGTGTGTGGTCTGTGTCTTGGGACCCTTGTTTCGCATGTTTCTGTGTTGTGTGTGTGCTCTGCGTTGTGCTCCTGCGTGAGGATGTACGTGTTTTGTGTCTGTGCGTGGTTGTGCTTGCAGAGTGTAGTGTATGCAATGTGCGCTCTTTGTCTTCTTTGTGGGTTGTGTGTGTTTTGCCTAGGGATTTGTTTTGTGTGTGTTTTCCGTGTGTGATTGTGATTTGCGTATGGTTGTGTTTGAGTTGTGATGTGAGGGTGCTTGTTATGTTTGCGAAGTGAGATATGTCACCTGTGTGTGGTTGTGTTTGGTGTTCCTCACGGTGCGTGGTGCATGTACTCTTGCAAATGTGACTTGTGTGTTTTAGGAGAAACATGTGCTCTGTTGTGTCTGGTGTGCGCCCTGTGACTGTTGTGTTTTTACTTTATGTTGTGTGTGTGTGTGTGTTTGTGCGCGCATTGCGTAAAGGTGCCCGTGTATACATGCGTGTGGGGTGTCTGCGTGCGGTTGTGAGTGGGGTGTTCAGTGTTCGAAAAGTGTGCTATCTGCCTTTATTCTTGGTTGTTTGCTTTCATGTGGTTTTGTATGTTTTCTGTGTGTGATGCATATGTGATTCTGATACGTGTTTGGCTGTGTTTGAGAGGCTGTGTGTGTGATTGATTAAGTGTGTGAGGGGACACGTGTTATCTGTATGTGGTTTTGCTCGTGTCGTGTACCTCATTGTGTGTGTGGTGTGTATATGGCTAACCGTGGTGTCTGAGAATCGTGTGCCTTTATGTCCTGTGATGTTTGTGCTGTATGTTGTTTCATCTGTTGTGCTTTTAGCGTGCTGAGTTTGTGTGTGTCCTCTGTCTTTGTGTTTGTGGGAGTTTACTTAAGTTTATTGTGGTTATTCCTTGAGCGTGTGGCTTTATGTATGGTATGTAGTGGTTGCATCGGTCTGTGTGTTGTGTTGTTACTGCAGGTTGTTGTGTGTGTTATGAGGTGTGATGTATAAATTGTGTGTGATGTTTGTGTGTTGTGTGATGTATTGCTCTGTAATTTGTGTATTATTTTGTGTGTTGCGGCAATGTGTTGATGTGTTTCTTTTAATGTGTGTGTTGTGTGCGATGTTTGCGTTGTGCGTCTTTCTGTGTGATCCTTTGTGTTTGTGGGTTTTGTGTCGTGTGTGAAGTGCGTCGTTCGTCTTTTGTTTATACTGTAGGGCATGGGTTGTGGTGTTTGTTGTGTGATTGGGTGTGTATTCTGTGTTGTGTTGCGTTTTGCATACTGCGTTATGGTGTGTTTTTAGCTCTGATGTCTGTGGTCTGCTGGCTTAATGTGCATGGCAGTGTTTATGTGTCTGAGCGTGTGTTTCCCGTGTGTTGTGTTCTTTCTGTGTTGTGACTGTTGCGATTGTGAGGTGTGCAGTTTGGATACTTTGTTGTTTGTAGGGTATGTTCTGTGTGTATTGCTCTGTGGAGGGCTGTGAGACTGGTGTGTTTGTGGGCGGTCCTGCGCTGGGTGTTGCGTGCTTGGAGTGTGTCTTTGTGTGTCGTACGTTTGGTGACTTTTTTGTAGCATGTTGTGTTCATGGTCGGGAATGTTATGTGGTCTGTGAATGGTTTTCTGTTTCATGTTTAGTGTGTGATGGGACCGCACGTGTGTTCCGTGATGTGCAACGTATTGTGCTCTCAGTTGCATGTGTGTTGGGTGTATCCTAATCTGTTTGGCATATTGTGCTTTGTGTTGTGTCCTCTGTGTGCTTTACGTGTTGAGTGGGATATTAATTGTGTGCTCTGTCTGACGTGCTTTGTATGTAGGTTGTGTGCTTCGCATTGTGCGTTCTGTGAGGCCCTGTGTGCTGTATGTTTCATGTGTGTTTTGTGTGGTGTGTGCAGTCTGTGAAATGTGTTTCATAAATTCGGTGTCCTTTTGTGGTTTGTGTATTTCTTCCATGTCATTTCGCATGTGTTGTGTGTGGTGCGGGTTCTGCATGTGGTTGTGATTACCGTGGGTTTGTGTTTGACAGGTGGTGTGTGGGGTTCGCTGTTTGAGTATTGAGTGTAATTTGTGATGTGTGTACTGTGTGTGGTCATGCTTGGTCAGTGTCCCTCACTGTGTGTGTTGTGTTTACTCTGAGAACCGTGGTTCATGGGTATTGTGTGCAGTCATGTGCTCGGTGTGTGTGGGGTTTGTTGTTTAGGGTGAGGCGATGTTTGTGTGTTGAGAGGTTGTATGTAAACTCTTTGGCGTGTTGTGGGTGTTTTTCGTGTGCGTTGTATGTGTTGTGTTGGTGCTCTCCATGTGTGTTGTGTGTGGCCGGTGTGTTGTATGTTCTGCGAGTGTTGTATGTAGTGAGTGTTGTCTGCGCTGTTGTGATGCACATTTTGTGTGTGTTGTGTTGTGTGTGCTGTGTGTCGTTTCTGCTTCTTTTTTTTATGTCTTGCTGTGTGCGTTGTGTGTTATGTGTTTATTACTGTGTATTGTGCGTGTTTGATCCGTGCGTGTTGTGCTTTCTGGAATTCTTTCGTGTAGTGTGCTGTATTTGTGGTTGATATGCGGTAGTGAATGATTTGTGGTGTTTGTGTTGTGATACTGTGTGTATTCCGTTTGGCTGTGCTGTGTGTGCTGTGTGTTCTTGTGTGTTTGGGCTTGTGTTGACTGTGATCTGTGGGCCTTGTTTATTTTGTGTGTGTTGTCCATGTTGTGTGTGTAGAGTAGGTACTACGTGTGGTGTGGGATCTTTACTGCGTGTCGAGTTCACTGCTCTGTGTAATTTTCTCCGTGTGGCGTGCAATGTGTGACGTGCGTGGTTGTGAGTTGTGTGCATTGAGCGGTTCCTTGTGTGTTGTACATTTTGTCATTTTTTATGAGTGTTCTACTGGTGCTTGTATATGTGGTGTGTGTTGTGAATGTACAATGTGTGTTATGGGTCCTTTGCTGCTTGTTGAGTACATTGTTCTGCATACTTTCTCTGTGTGGCGTGCAATGTGTCATGGGTGTGGTCGTGAGCTGTGTGTTCTGTGCACTGAGTGGTTCTTTGTGTGTTGTATATCTTGTCATTTTTTATGAGTTATCCGTTGGTGTTTGTGTGTGTGTTGTGTTTCTGTTGTCTGCCTTCCGTCGTCGTGTTTCATGTGTACTGCGTCTGGTCTTTCTGCTTTCTGTTGTGTACTGTGTTCTGGGTTGTGTGAGCGCTGTCTATATGCTTTCTGTGTGTTACATACAGGATAGATGTTGGGTGGTCTCTGTATTTTGAGCATTCTGTGTGATGTTAGTTTTGCGTTGCGTCTGATGTGTTCTGTGAGTGTGTATTTTGGGTGTGATTTTTCGAGCTGTCTGCGTGCACCTGTGTGTGCTCTATACTGCCTGCTTGTGGCTGTGTGTGTTGTGTGTAGTGCGTCATAGGGGAGTAGTCTGTGGATTATTAGTATGTGTTGTGTCCGTCTTATGTGTGGAGTTTGTGATTTGTGTGTGGTTGTGTTAGAGAGGTTGTGTGTGTGTGTTTGGCTGTTTGAGTTATGCACGTGATATCAGAAGTGTTGACTGTGCGGTTTCGCTTGTTCAGTATGTCTCATGGTGTGTGCAGTACGTAGTCTGTGCAGTGTTTTCCGTGTGTGTTTTGTGAGCAGTTATGTGCCTTGAGGTGTGTGGTCTGTGTCTTGGGACCCTTGTTTCGCATGTTTCTGTGTTGTGTGTGTGCTCTGCGTTGTGCTCCTGCGTGAGGATGTACGTGTTTTGTGTCTGTGCGTGGTTGTGCTTGCAGAGTGTAGTGTATGCAATGTGCGCTCTTTGTCTTCTTTGTGGGTTGTGTGTGTTTTGCCTAGGGATTTGTTTTGTGTGTGTTTTCCGTATGTGATTGTGATTTGCGTATGGTTGTGTTTGAGTTGTGATGTGAGGGTGCTTGTTATGTTTGCGAAGTGAGATATGTCACCTGTGTGTGGTTGTGTTTGGTGTTCCTCACGGTGCGTGGTGCATGTACTCTTGCAAATGTGACTTGTGTGTTTTAGGAGAAACATGTGCTCTGTTGTGTCTGGTGTGCGCCCTGTGACTGTTGTGTTTTTACTTTATGTTGTGTGTGTGTGTGTGTTTGTGCGCGCATTGCGTAAAGGTGCCCGTGTATACATGCGTGTGGGGTGTCTGCGTGCGGTTGTGAGTGGGGTGTTCAGTGTTCGAAAAGTGTGCTATCTGCCTTTATTCTTGGTTGTTTGCTTTCATGTGGTTTTGTATGTTTTCTGTGTGTGATGCATATGTGATTCTGATACGTGTTTGGCTGTGTTTGAGAGGCTGTGTGTGTGATTGATTAAGTGTGTGAGGGGACACGTGTTATCTGTATGTGGTTTTGCTCGTGTCGTGTACCTCATTGTGTGTGTGGTGTGTATATGGCTAACCGTGGTGTCTGAGAATCGTGTGCCTTTATGTCCTGTGATGTTTGTGCTGTATGTTGTTTCATCTGTTGTGCTTTTAGCGTGCTGAGTTTGTGTGTGTCCTCTGTCTTTGTGTTTGTGGGAGTTTACTTAAGTTTATTGTGGTTATTCCTTGAGCGTGTGGCTTTATGTATGGTATGTAGTGGTTGCATCGGTCTGTGTGTTGTGTTGTTACTGCAGGTTGTTGTGTGTGTTATGAGGTGTGATGTATAAATTGTGTGTGATGTTTGTGTGTTGTGTGATGTATTGCTCTGTAATTTGTGTATTATTTTGTGTGTTGCGGCAATGTGTTGATGTGTTTCTTTTAATGTGTGTGTTGTGTGCGATGTTTGCGTTGTGCGTCTTTCTGTGTGGTCCTTTGTGTTTGTGGGTTTTGTGTCGTGTGTGAAGTGCGTCGTTCGTCTTTTGTTTATACTGTAGGGCATGGGTTGTGGTGTTTGTTGTGTGATTGGGTGTGTATTCTGTGTTGTGTTGCGTTTTGCATACTGCGTTATGGTGTGTTTTTAGCTCTGATGTCTGTGGTCTGCTGGCTTAATGTGCATGGCAGTGTTTATGTGTCTGAGCGTGTGTTTCCCGTGTGTTGTGTTCTTTCTGTGTTGTGACTGTTGCGATTGTGAGGTGTGCAGTTTGGGTACTTTGTTGTTTGTAGGGTATGTTCTGTGTGTATTGCTCTGTGGAGGGCTGTGAGACTGGTGTGTTTGTGGGCGGTCCTGCGCTGGGTGTTGCGTGCTTGGAGTGTGTCTTTGTGTGTCGTACGTTTGGTGACTTTTTTGTAGCATGTTGTGTTCATGGTCGGGAATGTTATGTGGTCTGTGAATGGTTTTCTGTTTCATGTTTAGTGTGTGATGGGACCGCACGTGTGTTCCGTGATGTGCAACGTATTGTGCTCTCAGTTGCATGTGTGTTGGGTGTATCCTAATCTGTTTGGCATATTGTGCTTTGTGTTGTGTCCTCTGTGTGCTTTACGTGTTGAGTGGGATATTAATTGTGTGCTCTGTCTGACGTGCTTTGTATGTAGGTTGTGTGCTTCGCATTGTGCGTTCTGTGAGGCCCTGTGTGCTGTATGTTTCATGTGTGTTTTGTGTGGTGTGTGCAGTCTGTGAAATGTGTTTCATAAATTCGGTGTTCTTTTGTGGTTTGTGTATTTCTTCCATGTCATTTCGCATGTGTTGTGTGTGGTGCGGGTTCTGCATGTGGTTGTGATTACCGTGGGTTTGTGTTTGACAGGTGGTGTGTGGGGTTCGCTGTTTGAGTATTGAGTGTAATTTGTGATGTGTGTACTGTGTGTGGTCATGCTTGGTCAGTGTCCCTCACTGTGTGTGTTGTGTTTACTCTGAGAACCGTGGTTCATGGGTATTGTGTGCAGTCATGTGCTCGGTGTGTGTGGGGTTTGTTGTTTAGGGTGAGGCGATGTTTGTGTGTTGAGAGGTTGTATGTAAACTCTTTGGCGTGTTGTGGGTGTTTTTCGTGTGCGTTGTATGTGTTGTGTTGGTGCTCTCCATGTGTGTTGTGTGTGGCCGGTGTGTTGTATGTTCTGCGAGTGTTGTATGTAGTGAGTGTTGTCTGCGCTGTTGTGATGCACATTTTGTGTGTGTTGTGTTGTGTGTGCTGTGTGTCGTTTCTGCTTCTTTTTTTTATGTCTTGCTGTGTGCGTTGTGTGTTATGTGTTTATTACTGTGTATTGTGCGTGTTTGATCCGTGCGTGTTGTGCTTTCTGGAATTCTTTCGTGTAGTGTGCTGTATTTGTGGTTGATATGCGGTAGTGAATGATTTGTGGTGTTTGTGTTGTGATTCTGTGTGTATTCCGTTTGGCTGTGCTGTGTGTGCTGTGTGTTCTTGTGTGTTTGGGCTTGTGTTGACTGTGATCTGTGGGCCTTGTTTATTTTGTGTGTGTTGTCCATGTTGTGTGTGTAGAGTAGGTACTACGTGTGGTGTGGGATCTTTACTGCGTGTCGAGTTCACTGCTCTGTGTAATTTTCTCCGTGTGGCGTGCAATGTGTGACGTGCGTGGTTGTGAGTTGTGTGCATTGAGCGGTTCCTTGTGTGTTGTACATTTTGTCATTTTTTATGAGTGTTCTACTGGTGCTTGTATATGTGGTGTGTGTTGTGAATGTACAATGTGTGTTATGGGTCCTTTGCTGCTTGTTGAGTACATTGTTCTGCATACTTTCTCTGTGTGGCGTGCAATGTGTCATGGGTGTGGTCGTGAGCTGTGTGTTCTGTGCACTGAGTGGTTCTTTGTGTGTTGTATATCTTGTCATTTTTTATGAGTTATCCGTTGGTGTTTGTGTGTGTGTTGTGTTTCTGTTGTCTGCCTTCCGTCGTCGTGTTTCATGTGTACTGCGTCTGGTCTTTCTGCTTTCTGTTGTGTACTGTGTTCTGGGTTGTGTGAGCGCTGTCTATATGCTTTCTGTGTGTTACATACAGGATAGATGTTGGGTGGTCTCTGTATTTTGAGCATTCTGTGTGATGTTAGTTTTGCGTTGCGTCTGATGTGTTCTGTGAGTGTGTATTTTGGGTGTGATTTTTCGAGCTGTCTGCGTGCACCTGTGTGTGCTCTATACTGCCTGCTTGTGGCTGTGTGTGTTGTGTGTAGTGCGTCATAGGGGAGTAGTCTGTGGATTATTAGTATGTGTTGTGTCCGTCTTATGTGTGGAGTTTGTGATTTGTGTGTGGTTGTGTTAGAGAGGTTGTGTGTGTGTGTTTGGCTGTTTGAGTTATGCACGTGATATCAGAAGTGTTGACTGTGCGGTTTCGCTTGTTCAGTATGTCTCATGGTGTGTGCAGTACGTAGTCTGTGCAGTGTTTTCCGTGTGTGTTTTGTGAGCAGTTATGTGCCTTGAGGTGTGTGGTCTGTGTCTTGGGACCCTTGTTTCGCGTGTTTCTGTGTTGTGTGTGTGCTCTGCGTTGTGCTCCTGCGTGAGGATGTACGTGTTTTGTGTCTGTGCGTGGTTGTGCTTGCAGAGTGTAGTGTATGCAATGTGCGCTCTTTGTCTTCTTTGTGGGTTGTGTGTGTTTTGCCTAGGGATTTGTTTTGTGTGTGTTTTCCGTATGTGATTGTGATTTGCGTATGGTTGTGTTTGAGTTGTGATGTGAGGGTGCTTGTTATGTTTGCGAAGTGAGATATGTCACCTGTGTGTGGTTGTGTTTGGTGTTCCTCACGGTGCGTGGTGCATGTACTCTTGCAAATGTGACTTGTGTGTTTTAGGAGAAACATGTGCTCTGTTGTGTCTGGTGTGCGCCCTGTGACTGTTGTGTTTTTACTTTATGTTGTGTGTGTGTGTGTGTTTGTGCGCGCATTGCGTAAAGGTGCCCGTGTATACATGCGTGTGGGGTGTCTGCGTGCGGTTGTGAGTGGGGTGTTCAGTGTTCGAAAAGTGTGCTATCTGCCTTTATTCTTGGTTGTTTGCTTTCATGTGGTTCTGTATGTTTTCTGTGTGTGATGCATATGTGATTCTGATACGTGTTTGGCTGTGTTTGAGAGGCTGTGTGTGTGATTGATTAAGTGTGTGAGGGGACACGTGTTATCTGTATGTGGTTTTGCTCGTGTCGTGTACCTCATTGTGTGTGTGGTGTGTATATGGCTAACCGTGGTGTCTGAGAATCGTGTGCCTTTATGTCCTGTGATGTTTGTGCTGTATGTTGTTTCATCTGTTGTGCTTTTAGCGTGCTGAGTTTGTGTGTGTCCTCTGTCTTTGTGTTTGTGGGAGTTTACTTAAGTTTATTGTGGTTATTCCTTGAGCGTGTGGCTTTATGTATGGTATGTAGTGGTTGCATCGGTCTGTGTGTTGTGTTGTTACTGCAGGTTGTTGTGTGTGTTATGAGGTGTGATGTATAAATTGTGTGTGATGTTTGTGTGTTGTGTGATGTATTGCTCTGTAATTTGTGTATTATTTTGTGTGTTGCGGCAATGTGTTGATGTGTTTCTTTTAATGTGTGTGTTGTGTGCGATGTTTGCGTTGTGCGTCTTTCTGTGTGGTCCTTTGTGTTTGTGGGTTTTGTGTCGTGTGTGAAGTGCGTCGTTCGTCTTTTGTTTATACTGTAGGGCATGGGTTGTGGTGTTTGTTGTGTGATTGGGTGTGTATTCTGTGTTGTGTTGCGTTTTGCATACTGCGTTATGGTGTGTTTTTAGCTCTGATGTCTGTGGTCTGCTGGCTTAATGTGCATGGCAGTGTTTATGTGTCTGAGCGTGTGTTTCCCGTGTGTTGTGTTCTTTCTGTGTTGTGACTGTTGCGATTGTGAGGTGTGCAGTTTGGGTACTTTGTTGTTTGTAGGGTATGTTCTGTGTGTATTGCTCTGTGGAGGGCTGTGAGACTGGTGTGTTTGTGGGCGGTCCTGCGCTGGGTGTTGCGTGCTTGGAGTGTGTCTTTGTGTGTCGTACGTTTGGTGACTTTTTTGTAGCATGTTGTGTTCATGGTCGGGAATGTTATGTGGTCTGTGAATGGTTTTCTGTTTCATGTTTAGTGTGTGATGGGACCGCACGTGTGTTCCGTGATGTGCAACGTATTGTGCTCTCAGTTGCATGTGTGTTGGGTGTATCCTAATCTGTTTGGCATATTGTGCTTTGTGTTGTGTCCTCTGTGTGCTTTACGTGTTGAGTGGGATATTAATTGTGTGCTCTGTCTGACGTGCTTTGTATGTAGGTTGTGTGCTTCGCATTGTGCGTTCTGTGAGGCCCTGTGTGCTGTATGTTTCATGTGTGTTTTGTGTGGTGTGTGCAGTCTGTGAAATGTGTTTCATAAATTCGGTGTTCTTTTGTGGTTTGTGTATTTCTTCCATGTCATTTCGCATGTGTTGTGTGTGGTGCGGGTTCTGCATGTGGTTGTGATTACCGTGGGTTTGTGTTTGACAGGTGGTGTGTGGGGTTCGCTGTTTGAGTATTGAGTGTAATTTGTGATGTGTGTACTGTGTGTGGT
The DNA here is from genome assembly GCF_030020395.1 of Manis pentadactyla. Lineage (NCBI taxonomy): Eukaryota > Metazoa > Chordata > Mammalia > Pholidota > Manidae > Manis > Manis pentadactyla. The sequence goes on from NW_026644866.1 coordinate 66,511, forward strand.
CATGCTTGGTCAGTGTCCCTCACTGTGTGTGTTGTGTTTACTCTGAGAACCGTGGTTCATGGGTATTGTGTGCAGTCATGTGCTCGGTGTGTGTGGGGTTTGTTGTTTAGGGTGAGGCGATGTTTGTGTGTTGAGAGGTTGTATGTAAACTCTTTGGCGTGTTGTGGGTGTTTTTCGTGTGCGTTGTATGTGTTGTGTTGGTGCTCTCCATGTGTGTTGTGTGTGGCCGGTGTGTTGTATGTTCTGCGAGTGTTGTATGTAGTGAGTGTTGTCTGCGCTGTTGTGATGCACATTTTGTGTGTGTTGTGTTGTGTGTGCTGTGTGTCGTTTCTGCTTCTTTTTTTTATGTCTTGCTGTGTGCGTTGTGTGTTATGTGTTTATTACTGTGTATTGTGCGTGTTTGATCCGTGCGTGTTGTGCTTTCTGGAATTCTTTCGTGTAGTGTGCTGTATTTGTGGTTGATATGCGGTAGTGAATGATTTGTGGTGTTTGTGTTGTGATTCTGTGTGTATTCCGTTTGGCTGTGCTGTGTGTGCTGTGTGTTCTTGTGTGTTTGGGCTTGTGTTGACTGTGATCTGTGGGCCTTGTTTATTTTGTGTGTGTTGTCCATGTTGTGTGTGTAGAGTAGGTACTACGTGTGGTGTGGGATCTTTACTGCGTGTCGAGTTCACTGCTCTGTGTAATTTTCTCCGTGTGGCGTGCAATGTGTGACGTGCGTGGTTGTGAGTTGTGTGCATTGAGCGGTTCCTTGTGTGTTGTACATTTTGTCATTTTTTATGAGTGTTCTACTGGTGCTTGTATATGTGGTGTGTGTTGTGAATGTACAATGTGTGTTATGGGTCCTTTGCTGCTTGTTGAGTACATTGTTCTGCATACTTTCTCTGTGTGGCGTGCAATGTGTCATGGGTGTGGTCGTGAGCTGTGTGTTCTGTGCACTGAGTGGTTCTTTGTGTGTTGTATATCTTGTCATTTTTTATGAGTTATCCGTTGGTGTTTGTGTGTGTGTTGTGTTTCTGTTGTCTGCCTTCCGTCGTCGTGTTTCATGTGTACTGCGTCTGGTCTTTCTGCTTTCTGTTGTGTACTGTGTTCTGGGTTGTGTGAGCGCTGTCTATATGCTTTCTGTGTGTTACATACAGGATAGATGTTGGGTGGTCTCTGTATTTTGAGCATTCTGTGTGATGTTAGTTTTGCGTTGCGTCTGATGTGTTCTGTGAGTGTGTATTTTGGGTGTGATTTTTCGAGCTGTCTGCGTGCACCTGTGTGTGCTCTATACTGCCTGCTTGTGGCTGTGTGTGTTGTGTGTAGTGCGTCATAGGGGAGTAGTCTGTGGATTATTAGTATGTGTTGTGTCCGTCTTATGTGTGGAGTTTGTGATTTGTGTGTGGTTGTGTTAGAGAGGTTGTGTGTGTGTGTTTGGCTGTTTGAGTTATGCACGTGATATCAGAAGTGTTGACTGTGCGGTTTCGCTTGTTCAGTATGTCTCATGGTGTGTGCAGTACGTAGTCTGTGCAGTGTTTTCCGTGTGTGTTTTGTGAGCAGTTATGTGCCTTGAGGTGTGTGGTCTGTGTCTTGGGACCCTTGTTTCGCGTGTTTCTGTGTTGTGTGTGTGCTCTGCGTTGTGCTCCTGCGTGAGGATGTACGTGTTTTGTGTCTGTGCGTGGTTGTGCTTGCAGAGTGTAGTGTATGCAATGTGCGCTCTTTGTCTTCTTTGTGGGTTGTGTGTGTTTTGCCTAGGGATTTGTTTTGTGTGTGTTTTCCGTATGTGATTGTGATTTGCGTATGGTTGTGTTTGAGTTGTGATGTGAGGGTGCTTGTTATGTTTGCGAAGTGAGATATGTCACCTGTGTGTGGTTGTGTTTGGTGTTCCTCACGGTGCGTGGTGCATGTACTCTTGCAAATGTGACTTGTGTGTTTTAGGAGAAACATGTGCTCTGTTGTGTCTGGTGTGCGCCCTGTGACTGTTGTGTTTTTACTTTATGTTGTGTGTGTGTGTGTGTTTGTGCGCGCATTGCGTAAAGGTGCCCGTGTATACATGCGTGTGGGGTGTCTGCGTGCGGTTGTGAGTGGGGTGTTCAGTGTTCGAAAAGTGTGCTATCTGCCTTTATTCTTGGTTGTTTGCTTTCATGTGGTTCTGTATGTTTTCTGTGTGTGATGCATATGTGATTCTGATACGTGTTTGGCTGTGTTTGAGAGGCTGTGTGTGTGATTGATTAAGTGTGTGAGGGGACACGTGTTATCTGTATGTGGTTTTGCTCGTGTCGTGTACCTCATTGTGTGTGTGGTGTGTATATGGCTAACCGTGGTGTCTGAGAATCGTGTGCCTTTATGTCCTGTGATGTTTGTGCTGTATGTTGTTTCATCTGTTGTGCTTTTAGCGTGCTGAGTTTGTGTGTGTCCTCTGTCTTTGTGTTTGTGGGAGTTTACTTAAGTTTATTGTGGTTATTCCTTGAGCGTGTGGCTTTATGTATGGTATGTAGTGGTTGCATCGGTCTGTGTGTTGTGTTGTTACTGCAGGTTGTTGTGTGTGTTATGAGGTGTGATGTATAAATTGTGTGTGATGTTTGTGTGTTGTGTGATGTATTGCTCTGTAATTTGTGTATTATTTTGTGTGTTGCGGCAATGTGTTGATGTGTTTCTTTTAATGTGTGTGTTGTGTGCGATGTTTGCGTTGTGCGTCTTTCTGTGTGGTCCTTTGTGTTTGTGGGTTTTGTGTCGTGTGTGAAGTGCGTCGTTCGTCTTTTGTTTATACTGTAGGGCATGGGTTGTGGTGTTTGTTGTGTGATTGGGTGTGTATTCTGTGTTGTGTTGCGTTTTGCATACTGCGTTATGGTGTGTTTTTAGCTCTGATGTCTGTGGTCTGCTGGCTTAATGTGCATGGCAGTGTTTATGTGTCTGAGCGTGTGTTTCCCGTGTGTTGTGTTCTTTCTGTGTTGTGACTGTTGCGATTGTGAGGTGTGCAGTTTGGGTACTTTGTTGTTTGTAGGGTATGTTCTGTGTGTATTGCTCTGTGGAGGGCTGTGAGACTGGTGTGTTTGTGGGCGGTCCTGCGCTGGGTGTTGCGTGCTTGGAGTGTGTCTTTGTGTGTCGTACGTTTGGTGACTTTTTTGTAGCATGTTGTGTTCATGGTCGGGAATGTTATGTGGTCTGTGAATGGTTTTCTGTTTCATGTTTAGTGTGTGATGGGACCGCACGTGTGTTCCGTGATGTGCAACGTATTGTGCTCTCAGTTGCATGTGTGTTGGGTGTATCCTAATCTGTTTGGCATATTGTGCTTTGTGTTGTGTCCTCTGTGTGCTTTACGTGTTGAGTGGGATATTAATTGTGTGCTCTGTCTGACGTGCTTTGTATGTAGGTTGTGTGCTTCGCATTGTGCGTTCTGTGAGGCCCTGTGTGCTGTATGTTTTATGTGTGTTTTGTGTGGTGTGTGCAGTCTGTGAAATGTGTTTCATAAATTCGGTGTTCTTTTGTGGTTTGTGTATTTCTTCCATGTCATTTCGCATGTGTTGTGTGTGGTGCGGGTTCTGCATGTGGTTGTGATTACCGTGGGTTTGTGTTTGACAGGTGGTGTGTGGGGTTCGCTGTTTGAGTATTGAGTGTAATTTGTGATGTGTGTACTGTGTGTGGTCATGCTTGGTCAGTGTCCCTCACTGTGTGTGTTGTGTTTACTCTGAGAACCGTGGTTCATGGGTATTGTGTGCAGTCATGTGCTCGGTGTGTGTGGGGTTTGTTGTTTAGGGTGAGGCGATGTTTGTGTGTTGAGAGGTTGTATGTAAACTCTTTGGCGTGTTGTGGGTGTTTTTCGTGTGCGTTGTATGTGTTGTGTTGGTGCTCTCCATGTGTGTTGTGTGTGGCCGGTGTGTTGTATGTTCTGCGAGTGTTGTATGTAGTGAGTGTTGTCTGCGCTGTTGTGATGCACATTTTGTGTGTGTTGTGTTGTGTGTGCTGTGTGTCGTTTCTGCTTCTTTTTTTTATGTCTTGCTGTGTGCGTTGTGTGTTATGTGTTTATTACTGTGTATTGTGCGTGTTTGATCCGTGCGTGTTGTGCTTTCTGGAATTCTTTCGTGTAGTGTGCTGTATTTGTGGTTGATATGCGGTAGTGAATGATTTGTGGTGTTTGTGTTGTGATTCTGTGTGTATTCCGTTTGGCTGTGCTGTGTGTGCTGTGTGTTCTTGTGTGTTTGGGCTTGTGTTGACTGTGATCTGTGGGCCTTGTTTATTTTGTGTGTGTTGTCCATGTTGTGTGTGTAGAGTAGGTACTACGTGTGGTGTGGGATCTTTACTGCGTGTCGAGTTCACTGCTCTGTGTAATTTTCTCCGTGTGGCGTGCAATGTGTGACGTGCGTGGTTGTGAGTTGTGTGCATTGAGCGGTTCCTTGTGTGTTGTACATTTTGTCATTTTTTATGAGTGTTCTACTGGTGCTTGTATATGTGGTGTGTGCTGTGAATGTACAATGTGTGTTATGGGTCCTTTGCTGCTTGTTGAGTACATTGTTCTGCATACTTTCTCTGTGTGGCGTGCAATGTGTCATGGGTGTGGTCGTGAGCTGTGTGTTCTGTGCACGGAGTGGTTCTTTGTGTGTTGTATATCTTGTCATTTTTTATGAGTTATCCGTTGGTGTTTGTGTGTGTGTTGTGTTTCTGTTGTCTGCCTTCCGTCGTCGTGTTTCATGTGTACTGCGTCTGGTCTTTCTGCTTTCTGTTGTGTACTGTGTTCTGGGTTGTGTGAGCGCTGTCTATATGCTTTCTGTGTGTTACATACAGGATAGATGTTGGGTGGTCTCTGTATTTTGAGCATTCTGTGTGATGTTAGTTTTGCGTTGCGTCTGATGTGTTCTGTGAGTGTGTATTTTGGGTGTGATTTTTCGAGCTGTCTGCGTGCACCTGTGTGTGCTCTATACTGCCTGCTTGTGGCTGTGTGTGT
>NW_026644867.1:0-71353 GCF_030020395.1 Manis pentadactyla
GTGAGTGCAGGTGAGAGTGCGTGACTATTTGTGAGTGCGTGTGTGATTGCATGTGAGCCTGTGTTTGTGTGTTGGTTTGTTTGTGTGTGTAGGTGTGCGTGTGTGTTTGACAGTGTTTGAGTGTGTGTTAGTGCGTGTGTGTCTGTAAGTGTTTGTGTGAGTAGGTGTGTGAGTGTGTGTGACCGGGTGATTGTGTGTGTGAATGCGTGTGAGTCTGTGTGTCTGTGTGTTTGTGGGTGTGTCTACATGTGTGTAGGTGTGTGACTGTTTATGGCACTGTGTCATTGTGCATGAGTGCTCATGTGTCTGTGTGTGTGTGTGAGTTTGTGAGAGTGTAGGTGTGATTGGGAATGAGTGTGTGAGTGTGTATATGAGTGTGTCATTGTGTTTGTGTGTGTGTGTGAGTGTGTTTTGTTTAGGTGTGTGCGTGACATTTTGTGTGTCTATGTGTGAGTGTATTTTTGTCTGAGTGTGTGTGTCTGTGTGTAAGTGTGAGAGTGTGCTAGGGTGTTTGTGAGAGTGAAGGTGTGTGAGTGGGAGTGAGTGAGTGAATGTGTATATGAGTGGGTGACTGTGTGTGTGTGCATGTGTGTGCCTGACAGTCTGAATATGTGGGTGTTTCTGTGTGTAGGTGTGTGAGTGTGTGTGTGACATTGTGTGAGTGTGTGTGTGACAATGTGTGAGTGTGTGTGAGTGCATGTGAATCTGTGTGTGTTGGTGTGTGAGTAGGTGTGTGAGAGCTTGTGGCAGTGTGTGAGTGTGTGTGTTTGTGACATTCTGTGAATGTGTGTTGGTGTCTCTGTGTGTGTAGATGTGTGAGTGCAGCAGTGTGTGAGTGTGTGAGTGCGAATGAGTCTGTGAGTGTGTGCGGGTGTGAGTGTGTTTCTTTGTGAAATTTCAGTTGCGTGAGTTGGAGTGATTGTGTGAGTGTGTATATAAGTGTGCGATAGTGTGTGAGTGTGTGTGATTGTGTGTGAGTATGTGTGTGTGCCTATATGTGTTTGTGTCTATGTGTAGGTGCGTAATTGTGTGTGTGCTACTGTGTGTGAGAATGTGGTTGTTTCTGTGTGTAGGTGTGTGAATGTGTGAGTGTGTTTGTGAGAGTGTAGTTGTGTGAGTGTTTGTGTGTGTGAGTGTGTATACGGGTGTGTGATTGTGTCTGAGTTTTTGTGATTGTGTGTGAGAATGTGAGTGAATGTGTCTGTGTGTATGTGTGTGAGTGTGTGAAACAGTGTCTCAGTCTTCGTGATTTTGTGTGGGTGTGTGAGAGTGTGTGTGAGCGTTTGAGTGTAGGTGTGTCTTTTTGAGTGCCTTTGTGGTTATTATATGTGTGTGAGTGAAAGTGTGTGTGTAAGTGTGAGTGGGAGTGAGAGTGGGACTGTGTGTACGAGTGTGTTATTGTGTGTGATTGTGTTTGTGGGTGAGTGTCTGAGCGTCTTTGTGTGCAGGTGTGTGTGTCTGACGGTTTTAGTGTGGGTGTGAGTGCATGTGACTCTGTGAGAGTGTGTGTAGTTGTGTGAGTGGGAGTGAGTGTGTGAATGTGTATACGATTGGGTGACTGTGTGTGAGTGTGTGTGATTGTGTGTGAGAATGTGTGTGTGTGAGTCTGTGTGTGTAGGTGTGTGATTGTGCCGAACCCTGTGTGATTGTGTGTGTTTGTGAGGGTGTGTGACAGTGTGTGTGAGTGTAGGAGTGTCTGAGTGCCTGTGTGATTTCTGTATGTGAGTGTGTGTGTGTTTGATGATGCGTTTGTTTGTGTGTGTGTAGGTGTGTTAGTGGGAGTGAGTGTGAATACGAGTGTGTGATTGTGTGTGAGTGTTTTTGTCTGTGAGTGGCTGTGAGTGTGTCTGTGAGTGCAGGTGAGAGTGCGTGACTATTTGTGAGTGTGTGTGTGATTGCATGTGAGCCTGTGTTTGTGTGTTGGTTTGTTTGTGTGTGTAGGTGTGCGTGTGTGTTTGACAGTGTTTGAGTGAGTGTTAGTGCGTGTGTGTCTGTAAGTGTTTGTGTGAGTAGGTGTGTGAGTGTGTGTGACCGGGTGATTGTGTGTGTGAATGCGTGTGAGTCTGTGTGTCTGTGTGTTTGTGGGTGTGTCTACATGTGTGTAGGTGTGTGACTGTTTATGGCACTGTGTCATTGTGCGTGAGTGCTCATGTGTCTGTGTGTGTGTGTGAGTTTGTGAGAGTGTAGGTGTGATTGGGAATGAGTGTGTGAGTGTGTATATGAGTGTGTCATTGTGTTTGTGTGTGTGTGTGAGTGTGTTTTGTTTAGGTGTGTGCGTGACATTTTGTGTGTCTATGTGTGAGTGTATTTTTGTCTGAGTGTGTGTGTCTGTGTGTAAGTGTGAGAGTGTGCTAGGGTGTTTGTGAGAGTGAAGGTGTGTGAGTGGGAGTGAGTGAGTGAATGTGTATATGAGTGGGTGACTGTGTGTGTGTGCATGTGTGTGCCTGACAGTCTGAATATGTGGGTGTTTCTGTGTGTAGGTGTGTGAGTGTGTGTGTGACATTGTGTGAGTGTGTGTGTGACATTGTGTGAGTGTGTGTGAGTGCATGTGAATCTGTGTGTGTTGGTGTGTGAGTAGGTGTGCGAGAGCTTGTGGCAGTGTGTGAGTGTGTGTGTTTGTGACATTCTGTGAATGTGTGTTGGTGTCTCTGTGTGTGTAGATGTGTGAGTGCAGCAGTGTGTGAGTGTGTGAGTGCGAATGAGTCTGTGACTGTGTTCGGGTGTGAGTGTGTTTCTTTGTGAAATTTCAGTTGCGTGAGTTGGAGTGATTGTGTGAGTGTGTATATAAGTGTGCGATAGTGTGTGAGTGTGTGTGATTGTGTGTGAGTATGTGTGTGTGCCTATATGTGTTTGTGTCTATGTGTAGGTGCGTAATTGTGTGTGTGCGACTGTGTGTGAGAATGTGGTTGTTTCTGTGTGTAGGTGTGTGAATGTGTGAGTGTGTTTGTGAGAGTGTAGTTGTGTGAGTGTTTGTGTGTGTGTGAGTGTGTATACGGGTGTGTGATTGTGTCTGAGTTTTTGTGATTGTGTGTGAGAATGTGAGTGAATGTGTCTGTGTGTATGTGTGTGAGTGTGTGAAACAGTGTCTCAGTCTTCGTGATTTTGTGTGGGTGTGTGAGAGTGTGTGTGAGCGTTTGAGTGTAGGTGTGTCTTTTTGAGTGCCTTTGTGGTTATTATATGTGTGTGAGTGAAAGTGTGTGTGTAAGTGTGAGTGGGAGTGAGAGTGGGACTGTGTGTACGAGTGTGTTCTTGTGTGTGATTGTGTTTGTGGGTGAGTGTCTGAGCGTCTTTGTGTGCAGGTGTGTGTGTCTGACGGTTTTAGTGTGGGTGTGAGTGCATGTGACTCTGTGAGAGTGTGTGTGTAGTTGTGTGAGTGGGAGTGAGTGTGTGAATGTGTATGCGATTGGGTGACTGTGTGTGAGTGTGTGTGATTGTGTGTGAGAATGTGTGTGAGTGAGTCTGTGTGTGTAGGTGTGTGATTGTGCCGAACCCTGTGTGATTGTGTGCGTTTGTGAGGGTGTGTGACAGTGTGTGTGAGTGAAGGAGTGTCTGAGTGCCTGTGTGATTTCTGTATGTGAGTGTGTGTGTGTTTGATGATGCGTTTGTTTGTGTGTGTGTAGGTGTGTTAGTGGGAGTGAGTGTGAATACGAGTGTGTGATTGTGTGTGAGTGTTTTTGTCTGTGAGTGGCTGTGAGTGTGTCTGTGAGTGCAGGTGAGAGTGCGTGACTATTTGTGAGTGTGTGTGTGATTGCATGTGAGCCTGTTTGTGTGTTGGTTTGTTTGTGTGTGTAGGTGTGCATGTGTGTTTGACAGTGTTTGAGTGAGTGTTAGTGCGTGTGTGTCTGTAAGTGTTTGTGTGAGTAGGTGTGTGAGTGTGTGTGACCGGGTGATTGTGTGTGTGAATGCGTGTGAGTCTGTGTGTCTGTGTGTTTGTGGGTGTGTCTACATGTGTGTAGGTGTGTGACTGTTTATGGCACTGTGTCATTGTGCGTGAGTGCTCATGTGTCTGTGTGTGTGTGTGAGTTTGTGAGAGTGTAGGTGTGATTGGGAATGAGTGTGTGAGTGTGTATATGAGTGTGTCATTGTGTTTGTGTGTGTGTGTGAGTGTGTTTTGTTTAGGTGTGTGCGTGACATTTTGTGTGTCTATGTGTGAGTGTATTTTTGTCTGAGTGTGTGTGTCTGTGTGTAAGTGTGAGAGTGTGCTAGGGTGTTTGTGAGAGTGAAGGTGTGTGAGTGGGAGTGAGTGAGTGAATGTGTATATGAGTGGGTGACTGTGTGTGTGTGCATGTGTGTGCCTGACAGTCTGAATATGTGGGTGTTTCTGTGTGTAGGTGTGTGAGTGTGTGTGTGACATTGTGTGAGTGTGTGTGTGACATTGTGTGAGTGTGTGTGAGTGCATGTGAATCTGTGTGTGTTGGTGTGTGAGTAGGTGTGCGAGAGCTTGTGGCAGTGTGTGAGTGTGTGTGTTTGTGACATTCTGTGAATGTGTGTTGGTGTCTCTGTGTGTGTAGATGTGTGAGTGCAGCAGTGTGTGAGTGTGTGAGTGCGAATGAGTCTGTGAGTGTGTGCGGGTGTGAGTGTGTTTCTTTGTGAAATTTCAGTTGCGTGAGTTGGAGTGATTGTGTGAGTGTGTATATAAGTGTGCGATAGTGTGTGAGTGTGTGTGATTGTGTGTGAGTATGTGTGTGTGCCTATATGTGTTTGTGTCTATGTGTAGGTGCGTAATTGTGTGTGTGCGACTGTGTGTGAGAATGTGGTTGTTTCTGTGTGTAGGTGTGTGAATGTGTGAGTGTGTTTGTGAGAGTGTAGTTGTGTGAGTGTTTGTGTGTGTGTGAGTGTGTATACGGGTGTGTGATTGTGTCTGAGTTTTTGTGATTGTGTGTGAGAATGTGAGTGAATGTGTCTGTGTGTATGTGTGTGAGTGTGTGAAACAGTGTCTCAGTCTTCGTGATTTTGTGTGGGTGTGTGAGAGTGTGTGTGAGCGTTTGAGTGTAGGTGTGTCTTTTTGAGTGCCTTTGTGGTTATTATATGTGTGTGTGTGAAAGTGTGTGTGTAAGTGTGAGTGGGAGTGAGAGTGGGACTGTGTGTACGAGTGTGTTATTGTGTGTGATTGTGTTTGTGGGTGAGTGTCTGAGCGTCTTTGTGTGCAGGTGTGTGTGTCTGACGGTTTTAGTGTGGGTGTGAGTGCATGTGACTCTGAGTGTGTAGTTGTGTGAGTGGGAGTGAGTGTGTGAATGTGTATACGATTGGGTGACTGTGTGTGAGTGTGTGTGATTGTGTGTGAGAATGTGTGTGTGTGAGTCTGTGTGTGTAGGTGTGTGATTGTGCCGAACCCTGTGTGATTGTGTGTGTTTGTGAGGGTGTGTGACAGTGTGTGTGAGTGTAGGAGTGTCTGAGTGCCTGTGTGATTTCTGTATGTGAGTGTGTGTGTGTTTGATGATGCGTTTGTTTGTGTGTGTGTAGGTGTGTTAGTGGGAGTGAGTGTGAATACGAGTGTGTGATTGTGTGTGAGTGTTTTTGTCTGTGAGTGGCTGTGAGTGTGTCTGTGAGTGCAGGTGAGAGTGCGTGACTATTTGTGAGTGTGTGTGTGATTGCATGTGAGCCTGTGTTTGTGTGTTGGTTTGTTTGTGTGTGTAGGTGTGCGTGTGTGTTTGACAGTGTTTGAGTGAGTGTTAGTGCGTGTGTGTCTGTAAGTGTTTGTGTGAGTAGGTGTGTGAGTGTGTGTGACCGGGTGATTGTGTGTGTGAATGCGTGTGAGTCTGTGTGTCTGTGTGTTTGTGGGTGTGTCTACATGTGTGTAGGTGTGTGACTGTTTATGGCACTGTGTCATTGTGCGTGAGTGCTCATGTGTCTGTGTGTGTGTGTGAGTTTGTGAGAGTGTAGGTGTGATTGGGAATGAGTGTGTGAGTGTGTATATGAGTGTGTCATTGTGTTTGTGTGTGTGTGTGAGTGTGTTTTGTTTAGGTGTGTGCGTGACATTTTGTGTGTCTATGTGTGAGTGTATTTTTGTCTGAGTGTGTGTGTCTGTGTGTAAGTGTGAGAGTGTGCTAGGGTGTTTGTGAGAGTGAAGGTGTGTGAGTGGGAGTGAGTGAGTGAATGTGTATATGAGTAGGTGACTGTGTGTGTGTGCATGTGTGTGCCTGACAGTCTGAATATGTGGGTGTTTCTGTGTGTAGGTGTGTGAGTGTGTGTGTGACATTGTATGAGTGTGTGTGTGACATTGTGTGAGTGTGTGTGTGAGTGCATGTTAATCTGTGTGCGTTGGTGAGTGAGTAGGTGTGCGAGAGCTTGTGGCAGTGTGTGAGTGTGTGTTTGTGACATTCTGTGAATGTGTGTTGGTGTCTCTGTGTGTGTAATGTGTGAGTGCAGCAGTGTGTGAGTGTGTGAGTGCGAATGAGTCTGTGAGTGTGTGCGGGTGTGAGTGTGTTTCTTTGTGAAATTTCAGTTGCGTGAGTTGGAGTGATTGTGTGAGTGTGTATATAAGTGTGCGATAGTGTGTGAGTGTGTGTGATTGTGTGTGAGTATGTGTGTGTGCCTATATGTGTTTGTGTCTATGTGTAGGTGCGTAATTGTGTGTGTGCTATTGTGTGTGAGAATGTGGTTGTTTCTGTGTGTAGGTGTGTGAATGTGTGAGTGTGTTTGTGAGAGTGTAGTTGTGTGCGTGTTTGTGTGTGTGTGAGTGTGTATACGGGTGTGTGATTGTGTCTGAGTTTTTGTGATTGTGTGTGAGAATGTGAGTGAATGTGTCTGTGTGTATGTGTGTGAGTGTGTGAAACAGTGTCTCAGTCTTCGTGATTTTGTGTGGGTGTGTGAGAGTGTGTGTGAGCGTTTGAGTGTAGGTGTGTCTTTTTGAGTGCCTTTGTGGTTATTATATGTGTGTGTGTGAAAGTGTGTGTGTAAGTGTGAGTGGGAGTGAGAGTGGGACTGTGTGTACGAGTGTGTTATTGTGTGTGATTGTGTTTGTGGGTGAGTGTCTGAGCGTCTTTGTGTGCAGGTGTGTGTGTCTGACGGTTTTAGTGTGGGTGTGAGTGCATGTGACTCTGTGAGAGTGTGTGTGTAGTTGTGTGAGTGGGAGTGAGTGTGTGAATGTGTATACGATTGGGTGACTGTGTGTGAGTGTGTGTGATTGTGTGTGAGAATGTGTGTGTGTGAGTCTGTGTGTGTAGGTGTGTGATTGTTCCGAACCCTGTGTGATTGTGTGTGTTTGTGAGGGTGTGTGACAGTGTGTGTGAGTGTAGGAGTGTCTGAGTGCCTGTGTGATTTCTGTATGTGAGTGTGTGTGTGTTTGATGATGCGTTTGTTTGTGTGTGTGTAGGTGTGTTAGTGGGAGTGAGTGTGAATACGAGTGTGTGATTGTGTGTGAGTGTTTTTGTCTGTGAGTGGCTGTGAGTGTGTCTGTGAGTGCAGGTGAGAGTGCGTGACTATTTGTGAGTGTGTGTGTGATTGCATGTGAGCCTGTGTTTGTGTGTTGGTTTGTTTGTGTGTGTAGGTGTGCGTGTGTGTTTGACAGTGTTTGAGTGTGTGGTAGTGCGTGTGTGTCTGTAAGTGTTTGTGTGAGTAGGTGTGTGAGTGTGTGTGACCGGGTGATTGTGTGTGTGAATCCGTGTGAGTCTGTGTGTCTGTGTGTTTGTGGGTGTGTCTACATGTGTGTAGGTGTGTGACTGTTTATGGCACTGTGTCATTGTGCATGAGTGCTCATGTGTCTGTGTGTGTGTGTGAGTTTGTGAGAGTGTAGGTGTGATTGGGAATGAGTGTGTGAGTGTGTATATGAGTGTGTCATTGTGTTTGTGTGTGTGTGTGAGTGTGTTTTGTTTAGGTGTGTGCGTGACATTTTGTGTGTCTATGTGTGAGTGTATTTTTGTCTGAGTGTGTGTGTCTGTGTGTAAGTGTGAGAGTGTGCTAGGGTGTTTGTGAGAGTGAAGGTGTGTGAGTGGGAGTGAGTGAGTGAATGTGTATATGAGTGGGTGACTGTGTGTGTGTGCATGTGTGTGCCTGACAGTCTGAATATGTGGGTGTTTCTGTGTGTAGGTGTGTGAGTGTGTGTGTGACATTGTGTGAGTGTGTGTGTGACAATGTGTGAGTGTGTGTGAGTGCATGTGAATCTGTGTGTGTTGGTGTGTGAGTAGGTGTGTGAGAGCTTGTGGCAGTGTGTGAGTGTGTGTGTTTGTGACATTCTGTGAATGTGTGTTGGTGTCTCTGTGTGTGTAGATGTGTGAGTGCAGCAGTGTGTGAGTGTGTGAGTGCGAATGAGTCTGTGAGTGTGTGCGGGTGTGAGTGTGTTTCTTTGTGAAATTTCAGTTGCGTGAGTTGGAGTGATTGTGTGAGTGTGTATATAAGTGTGCGATAGTGTGTGAGTGTGTGTGATTGTGTGTGAGTATGTGTGTGTGCCTATATGTGTTTGTGTCTATGTGTAGGTGCGTAATTGTGTGTGTGCGACTGTGTGTGAGAATGTGGTTGTTTCTGTGTGTAGGTGTGTGAATGTGTGAGTGTGTTTGTGAGAGTGTAGTTGTGTGAGTGTTTGTGTGTGTGTGAGTGTGTATACGGGTGTGTGATTGTGTCTGAGTTTTTGTGATTGTGTGTGAGAATGTGAGTGAATGTGTCTGTGTGTATGTGTGTGAGTGTGTGAAACAGTGTCTCAGTCTTCGTGATTTTGTGTGGGTGTGTGAGAGTGTGTGTGAGCGTTTGAGTGTAGGTGTGTCTTTTTGAGTGCCTTTGTGGTTATTATATGTGTGTGTGTGAAAGTGTGTGTGTAAGTGTGAGTGGGAGTGAGAGTGGGACTGTGTGTACGAGTGTGTTATTGTGTGTGATTGTGTTTGTGGGTGAGTGTCTGAGCGTCTTTGTGTGCAGGTGTGTGTGTCTGACGGTTTTAGTGTGGGTGTGAGTGCATGTGACTCTGAGTGTGTAGTTGTGTGAGTGGGAGTGAGTGTGTGAATGTGTATACGATTGGGTGACTGTGTGTGAGTGTGTGTGATTGTGTGTGAGAATGTGTGTGTGTGAGTCTGTGTGTGTAGGTGTGTGATTGTGCCGAACCCTGTGTGATTGTGTGTGTTTGTGAGGGTGTGTGACAGTGTGTGTGAGTGTAGGAGTGTCTGAGTGCCTGTGTGATTTCTGTATGTGAGTGTGTGTGTGTTTGATGATGCGTTTGTTTGTGTGTGTGTAGGTGTGTTAGTGGGAGTGAGTGTGAATACGAGTGTGTGATTGTGTGTGAGTGTTTTTGTCTGTGAGTGGCTGTGAGTGTGTCTGTGAGTGCAGGTGAGAGTGCGTGACTATTTGTGAGTGTGTGTGTGATTGCATGTGAGCCTGTGTTTGTGTGTTGGTTTGTTTGTGTGTGTAGGTGTGCGTGTGTGTTTGACAGTGTTTGAGTGAGTGTTAGTGCGTGTGTGTCTGTAAGTGTTTGTGTGAGTAGGTGTGTGAGTGTGTGTGACCGGGTGATTGTGTGTGTGAATGCGTGTGAGTCTGTGTGTCTGTGTGTTTGTGGGTGTGTCTACATGTGTGTAGGTGTGTGACTGTTTATGGCACTGTGTCATTGTGCGTGAGTGCTCATGTGTCTGTGTGTGTGTGTGAGTTTGTGAGAGTGTAGGTGTGATTGGGAATGAGTGTGTGAGTGTGTATATGAGTGTGTCATTGTGTTTGTGTGTGTGTGTGAGTGTGTTTTGTTTAGGTGTGTGCGTGACATTTTGTGTGTCTATGTGTGAGTGTATTTTTGTCTGAGTGTGTGTGTCTGTGTGTAAGTGTGAGAGTGTGCTAGGGTGTTTGTGAGAGTGAAGGTGTGTGAGTGGGAGTGAGTGAGTGAATGTGTATATGAGTGGGTGACTGTGTGTGTGTGCATGTGTGTGCCTGACAGTCTGAATATGTGGGTGTTTCTGTGTGTAGGTGTGTGAGTGTGTGTGTGACATTGTGTGAGTGTGTGTGTGACATTGTGTGAGTGTGTGTGAGTGCATGTGAATCTGTGTGCGTTGGTGTGTGAGTAGGTGTGCGAGAGCTTGTGGCAGTGTGTGAGTGTGTGTGTTTGTGACATTCTGTGAATGTGTGTTGGTGTCTCTGTGTGTGTAGATGTGTGAGTGCAGCAGTGTGTGAGTGTGTGAGTGCGAATGAGTCTGTGAGTGTGTGCGGGTGTGAGTGTGTTTCTTTGTGAAATTTCAGTTGCGTGAGTTGGAGTGATTGTGTGAGTGTGTATATAAGTGTGCGATAGTGTGTGAGTGTGTGTGATTGTGTGTGAGTATGTGTGTGTGCCTATATGTGTTTGTGTCTATGTGTAGGTGCGTAATTGTGTGTGTGCTACTGTGTGTGAGAATGTGGGTGTTTCTGTGTGTAGGTGTGTGAATGTGTGAGTGTGTTTGTGAGAGTGTAGTTGTGTGAGTGTTTGTGTGTGTGAGTGTGTATACGGATGTGTGATTGTGTCTGAGTTTTTGTGATTGTGTGTGAGAATGTGAGTGAATGTGTCTATGTGTATGTGTGTGAGTGTGTGAAACAGTGTCTCAGTCTTCGTGATTTTGTGTGGGTGTGTGAGAGTGTGTGTGAGCGTTTGAGTGTAGGTGTGTCTTTTTGAGTGCCTTTGTGGTTATTATATGTGTGTGAGTGAAAGTGTGTGTGTAAGTGTGAGTGGGAGTGAGAGTGGGACTGTGTGTACGAGTGTGTTATTGTGTGTGATTGTGTTTGTGGGTGAGTGTCTGAGCGTCTTTGTGTGCAGGTGTGTGTGTCTGACGGTTTTAGTGTGGGTGTGAGTGCATGTGACACTGTGAGAGTGTGTGTGTAGTTGTGTGAGTGGGAGTGAGTGTGTGAATGTGTATACGATTGGGTGACTGTGTGTGAGTGTGTGTGATTGTGTGTGAGAATGTGTGTGAGTGAGTCTGTGTGTGTAGGTGTGTGATTGTGCCGAACCCTGTGTGATTGTGTGTGTTTGTGAGGGTGTGTGACAGTGTGTGTGAGTGTAGGAGTGTCTGAGTGCCTGTGTGATTTCTGTATGTGAGTGTGTGTGTGTTTGATGATGCGTTTGTTTGTGTGTGTGTAGGTGTGTTAGTGGGAGTGAGTGTGAATACGAGTGTGTGATTGTGTGTGAGTGTTTTTGTCTGTGAGTGGCTGTGAGTGTGTCTGTGAGTGCAGGTGAGAGTGCGTGACTATTTGTGAGTGTGTGTGATTGCATGTGAGCCTGTGTTTGTGTGTTGGTTTGTTTGTGTGTGTAGGTGTGCGTGTGTGTTTGACAGTGTTTGAGTGAGTGTTAGTGCGTGTGTGTCTGTAAGTGTTTGTGTGAGTAGGTGTGTGAGTGTGTGTGACCGGGTGATTGTGTGTGTGAATGCGTGTGAGTCTGTGTGTCTGTGTGTTTGTGGGTGTGTCTACATGTGTGTAGGTGTGTGACTGTTTATGGCACTGTGTCATTGTGCGTGAGTGCTCATGTGTCTGTGTGTGTGTGTGAGTTTGTGAGAGTGTAGGTGTGATTGGGAATGAGTGTGTGAGTGTGTATATGAGTGTGTCATTGTGTTTGTGTGTGTGTGTGAGTGTGTTTTGTTTAGGTGTGTGCGTGACATTTTGTGTGTCTATGTGTGAGTGTATTTTTGTCTGAGTGTGTGTGTCTGTGTGTAAGTGTGAGAGTGTGCTAGGGTGTTTGTGAGAGTTCAGGGGTGTGAGTGGGAGTGAGTGAGTGAATGTGTATATGAGTAGGTGACTGTGTGTGTGTGCATGTGTGTGCCTGACAGTCTGAATATGTGGGTGTTTCTGTGTGTAGGTGTGTGAGTGTGTGTGTGACATTTTATGAGTGTGTGTGTGACATTGTGTGAGTGTGTGTGTGAGTGCATGTGAATCTGTGTGCGTTGGTGTGTGAGTAGGTGTGCGAGAGCTTGTGGCAGTGTGTGAGTGTGTGTGTTTGTGACATTCTGTGAATGTGTGTTGGTGTCTCTGTGTGTGTAATGTGTGAGTGCAGCAGTGTGTGAGTGTGTGAGTGCGAATGAGTCTGTGAGTGTGTGCGGGTGTGAGTGTGTTTCTTTGTGAAATTTCAGTTGCGTGAGTTGGAGTGATTGTGTGAGTGTGTATATAAGTGTGCGATAGTGTGTGAGTGTGTGTGATTGTGTGTGAGTATGTGTGTGTGCCTATATGTGTTTGTGTCTATGTGTAGGTGCGTAATTGTGTGTGTGCTACTGTGTGTGAGAATGTGGTTGTTTCTGTGTGTAGGTGTGTGAATGTGTGAGTGTGTTTGTGAGAGTGTAGTTGTGTGAGTGTTTGTGTGTGTGTGAGTGTGTATACGGGTGTGTGATTGTGTCTGAGTTTTTGTGATTGTGTGTGAGAATGTGAGTGAATGTGTCTGTGTGTATGTGTGTGAGTGTGTGAAACAGTGTCTCAGTCTTCGTGATTTTGTGTGGGTGTGTGAGAGTGTGTGTGAGCGTTTGAGTGTAGGTGTGTCTTTTTGAGTGCCTTTGTGGTTATTATATGTGTGTGTGTGAAAGTGTGTGTGTAAGTGTGAGTGGGAGTGAGAGTGGGACTGTGTGTACGAGTGTGTTATTGTGTGTGATTGTGTTTGTGGGTGAGTGTCTGAGCGTCTTTGTGTGCAGGTGTGTGTGTCTGACGGTTTTAGTGTGGGTGTGAGTGCATGTGACTCTGTGAGAGTGTGTGTGTAGTTGTGTGAGTGGGAGTGAGTGTGTGAATGTGTATACGATTGGGTGACTGTGTGTGAGTGTGTGTGATTGTGTGTGAGAATGTGTGTGTGTGAGTCTGTGTGTGTAGGTGTGTGATTGTGCCGAACCCTGTGTGATTGTGTGCGTTTGTGAGGGTGTGTGACAGTGTGTGTGAGTGTAGGAGTGTCTGAGTGCCTGTGTGATTTCTGTATGTGAGTGTGTGTGTGTTTGATGATGCGTTTGTTTGTGTGTGTGTAGGTGTGTTAGTGGGAGTGAGTGTGAATACGAGTGTGTGATTGTGTGTGAGTGTTTTTGTCTGTGAGTGGCTGTGAGTGTGTCTGTGAGTGCAGGTGAGAGTGCGTGACTATTTGTGAGTGTGTGTGTGATTGCATGTGAGCCTGTGTTTGTGTGTTGGTTTGTTTGTGTGTGTAGGTGTGCGTGTGTGTTTGACAGTGTTTGAGTGAGTGTTAGTGCATGTGTGTCTGTAAGTGTTTGTGTGAGTAGGTGTGTGAGTGTGTGTGACCGGGTGATTGTGTGTGTGAATGCGTGTGAGTCTGTGTGTCTGTGTGTTTGTGGGTGTGTCTACATGTGTGTAGGTGTGTGACTGTTTATGGCACTGTGTCATTGTGCGTGAGTGCTCATGTGTCTGTGTGTGTGTGTGAGTTTGTGAGAGTGTAGGTGTGATTGGGAATGAGTGTGTGAGTGTGTATATGAGTGTGTCATTGTGTTTGTGTGTGTGTGTGAGTGTGTTTTGTTTAGGTGTGTGCGTGACATTTTGTGTGTCTATGTGTGAGTGTGTTTTTGTCTGAGTGTGTGTGTCTGTGTGTAAGTGTGAGAGTGTGCTAGGGTGTTTGTGAGAGTGAAGGTGTGTGAGTGGGAGTGAGTGAGTGAATGTGTATATGAGTGGGTGACTGTGTGTGTGTGCATGTGTGTGCCTGACAGTCTGAATATGTGGGTGTTTCTGTGTGTAGGTGTGTGAGTGTGTGTGTGACATTGTGTGAGTGTGTGTGTGACATTGTGTGAGTGTGTGTGAGTGCATGTGAATCTGTGTGCGTTGGTGTGTGAGCAGGTGTGCGAGAGCTTGTGGCAGTGTGTGAGTGTGTGTGTTTGTGACATTCTGTGAATGTGTGTTGGTGTCTCTGTGTGTGTAGATGTGTGAGTGCAGCAGTGTGTGAGTGTGTGAGTGCGAATGAGTCTGTGACTGTGTTCGGGTGTGAGTGTGTTTCTTTGTGAAATTTCAGTTGCGTGAGTTGGAGTGATTGTGTGAGTGTGTATATAAGTGTGCGATAGTGTGTGAGTGTGTGTGATTGTGTGTGAGTATGTGTGTGTGCCTATATGTGTTTGTGTCTATGTGTAGGTGCGTAATTGTGTGTGTGCGACTGTGTGTGAGAATGTGGTTGTTTCTCTGTGTAGGTGTGTGAATGTGTGAGTGTGTTTGTGAGAGTGTAGTTGTGTGAGTGTTTGTGTGTGTGTGAGTGTGTATACGGGTGTGTGATTGTGTCTGAGTTTTTGTGATTGTGTGTGAGAATGTGAGTGAATGTGTCTGTGTGTATGTGTGTGAGTGTGTGAAACAGTGTCTCAGTCTTCGTGATTTTGTGTGGGTGTGTGAGAGTGTGTGTGAGCGTTTGAGTGTAGGTGTGTCTTTTTGAGTGCCTATGTGGTTATTATATGTGTGTGAGTGAAAGTGTGTGTGTAAGTGTGAGTGGGAGTGAGAGTGGGACTGTGTGTACGAGTGTGTTCTTGTGTGTGATTGTGTTTGTGGGTGAGTGTCTGAGCGTCTTTGTGTGCAGGTGTGTGTGTCTGACGGTTTTAGTGTGGGTGTGAGTGCATGTGACTCTGTGAGAGTGTGTGTGTAGTTGTGTGAGTGGGAGTGAGTGTGTGAATGTGTATACGATTGGGTGACTGTGTGTGAGTGTGTGTGATTGTGTGTGAGAATGTGTGTGAGTGAGTCTGTGTGTGTAGGTGTGTGATTGTGCCGAACCCTGTGTGATTGTGTGCGTTTGTGAGGGTGTGTGACAGTGTGTGTGAGTGAAGGAGTGTCTGAGTGCCTGTGTGATTTCTGTATGTGAGTGTGTGTGTGTTTGATGATGCGTTTGTTTGTGTGTGTGTAGGTGTGTTAGTGGGAGTGAGTGTGAATACGAGTGTGTGATTGTGTGTGAGTGTTTTTGTCTGTGAGTGGCTGTGAGTGTGTCTGTGAGTGCAGGTGAGAGTGCGTGACTATTTGTGAGTGTGTGTGTGATTGCATGTGAGCCTGTTTGTGTGTTGGTTTGTTTGTGTGTGTAGGTGTGCATGTGTGTTTGACAGTGTTTGAGTGAGTGTTAGTGCGTGTGTGTCTGTAAGTGTTTGTGTGAGTAGGTGTGTGAGTGTGTGTGACCGGGTGATTGTGTGTGTGAATGCGTGTGAGTCTGTGTGTCTGTGTGTTTGTGGGTGTGTCTACATGTGTGTAGGTGTGTGACTGTTTATGGCACTGTGTCATTGTGCGTGAGTGCTCATGTGTCTGTGTGTGTGTGTGAGTTTGTGAGAGTGTAGGTGTGATTGGGAATGAGTGTGTGAGTGTGTATATGAGTGTGTCATTGTGTTTGTGTGTGTGTGTGAGTGTGTTTTGTTTAGGTGTGTGCGTGACATTTTGTGTGTCTATGTGTGAGTGTATTTTTGTCTGAGTGTGTGTGTCTGTGTGTAAGTGTGAGAGTGTGCTAGGGTGTTTGTGAGAGTGAAGGTGTGTGAGTGGGAGTGAGTGAGTGAATGTGTATATGAGTGGGTGACTGTGTGTGTGTGCATGTGTGTGCCTGACAGTCTGAATATGTGGGTGTTTCTGTGTGTAGGTGTGTGAGTGTGTGTGTGACATTGTGTGAGTGTGTGTGTGACATTGTGTGAGTGTGTGTGAGTGCATGTGAATCTGTGTGTGTTGGTGTGTGAGTAGGTGTGCGAGAGCTTGTGGCAGTGTGTGAGTGTGTGTGTTTGTGACATTCTGTGAATGTGTGTTGGTGTCTCTGTGTGTGTAGATGTGTGAGTGCAGCAGTGTGTGAGTGTGTGAGTGCGAATGAGTCTGTGAGTGTGTGCGGGTGTGAGTGTGTTTCTTTGTGAAATTTCAGTTGCGTGAGTTGGAGTGATTGTGTGAGTGTGTATATAAGTGTGCGATAGTGTGTGAGTGTGTGTGATTGTGTGTGAGTATGTGTGTGTGCCTATATGTGTTTGTGTCTATGTGTAGGTGCGTAATTGTGTGTGTGCTACTGTGTGTGAGAATGTGGGTGTTTCTGTGTGTAGGTGTGTGAATGTGTGAGTGTGTTTGTGAGAGTGTAGTTGTGTGAGTGTTTGTGTGTGTGAGTGTGTATACGGGTGTGTGATTGTGTCTGAGTTTTTGTGATTGTGTGTGAGAATGTGAGTGAATGTGTCTATGTGTATGTGTGTGAGTGTGTGAAACAGTGTCTCAGTCTTCGTGATTTTGTGTGGGTGTGTGAGAGTGTGTGTGAGCGTTTGAGTGTAGGTGTGTCTTTTTGAGTGCCTTTGTGGTTATTATATGTGTGTGAGTGAAAGTGTGTGTGTAAGTGTGAGTGGGAGTGAGAGTGGGACTGTGTGTACGAGTGTGTTATTGTGTGTGATTGTGTTTGTGGGTGAGTGTCTGAGCGTCTTTGTGTGCAGGTGTGTGTGTCTGACGGTTTTAGTGTGGGTGTGAGTGCATGTGACTCTGAGTGTGTAGTTGTGTGAGTGGGAGTGAGTGTGTGAATGTGTATACGATTGGGTGACTGTGTGTGAGTGTGTGTGATTGTGTGTGAGAATGTGTGTGTGTGAGTCTGTGTGTGTAGGTGTGTGATTGTGCCGAACCCTGTGTGATTGTGTGTGTTTGTGAGGGTGTGTGACAGTGTGTGTGAGTGTAGGAGTGTCTGAGTGCCTGTGTGATTTCTGTATGTGAGTGTGTGTGTGTTTGATGATGCGTTTGTTTGTGTGTGTGTAGGTGTGTTAGTGGGAGTGAGTGTGAATACGAGTGTGTGATTGTGTGTGAGTGTTTTTGTCTGTGACTGGCTGTGAGTGTGTCTG
Organism: Manis pentadactyla; assembly: GCF_030020395.1. Taxonomy (NCBI): domain Eukaryota; kingdom Metazoa; phylum Chordata; class Mammalia; order Pholidota; family Manidae; genus Manis; species Manis pentadactyla. The sequence goes on from NW_026644867.1 coordinate 16,641, forward strand.
TGAGTGCAGGTGAGAGTGCGTGACTATTTGTGAGTGTGTGTGTGATTGCATGTGAGCCTGTGTTTGTGTGTTGGTTTGTTTGTGTGTGTAGGTGTGCGTGTGTGTTTGACAGTGTTTGAGTGAGTGTTAGTGCGTGTGTGTCTGTAAGTGTTTGTGTGAGTAGGTGTGTGAGTGTGTGTGACCGGGTGATTGTGTGTGTGAATGCGTGTGAGTCTGTGTGTCTGTGTGTTTGTGGGTGTGTCTACATGTGTGTAGGTGTGTGACTGTTTATGGCACTGTGTCATTGTGCGTGAGTGCTCATGTGTCTGTGTGTGTGTGTGAGTTTGTGAGAGTGTAGGTGTGATTGGGAATGAGTGTGTGAGTGTGTATATGAGTGTGTCATTGTGTTTGTGTGTGTGTGTGAGTGTGTTTTGTTTAGGTGTGTGCGTGACATTTTGTGTGTCTATGTGTGAGTGTATTTTTGTCTGAGTGTGTGTGTCTGTGTGTAAGTGTGAGAGTGTGCTAGGGTGTTTGTGAGAGTGAAGGTGTGTGAGTGGGAGTGAGTGAGTGAATGTGTATATGAGTGGGTGACTGTGTGTGTGTGCATGTGTGTGCCTGACAGTCTGAATATGTGGGTGTTTCTGTGTGTAGGTGTGTGAGTGTGTGTGTGACATTGTGTGAGTGTGTGTGTGACATTGTGTGAGTGTGTGTGAGTGCATGTGAATCTGTGTGTGTTGGTGTGTGAGTAGGTGTGCGAGAGCTTGTGGCAGTGTGTGAGTGTGTGTGTTTGTGACATTCTGTGAATGTGTGTTGGTGTCTCTGTGTGTGTAGATGTGTGAGTGCAGCAGTGTGTGAGTGTGTGAGTGCGAATGAGTCTGTGAGTGTGTGCGGGTGTGAGTGTGTTTCTTTGTGAAATTTCAGTTGCGTGAGTTGGAGTGATTGTGTGAGTGTGTATATAAGTGTGCGATAGTGTGTGAGTGTGTGTGATTGTGTGTGAGTATGTGTGTGTGCCTATATGTGTTTGTGTCTATGTGTAGGTGCGTAATTGTGTGTGTGCTACTGTGTGTGAGAATGTGGGTGTTTCTGTGTGTAGGTGTGTGAATGTGTGAGTGTGTTTGTGAGAGTGTAGTTGTGTGAGTGTTTGTGTGTGTGAGTGTGTATACGGGTGTGTGATTGTGTCTGAGTTTTTGTGATTGTGTGTGAGAATGTGAGTGAATGTGTCTATGTGTATGTGTGTGAGTGTGTGAAACAGTGTCTCAGTCTTCGTGATTTTGTGTGGGTGTGTGAGAGTGTGTGTGAGCGTTTGAGTGTAGGTGTGTCTTTTTGAGTGCCTTTGTGGTTATTATATGTGTGTGAGTGAAAGTGTGTGTGTAAGTGTGAGTGGGAGTGAGAGTGGGACTGTGTGTACGAGTGTGTTATTGTGTGTGATTGTGTTTGTGGGTGAGTGTCTGAGCGTCTTTGTGTGCAGGTGTGTGTGTCTGACGGTTTTAGTGTGGGTGTGAGTGCATGTGACTCTGTGAGAGTGTGTGTGTAGTTGTGTGAGTGGGAGTGAGTGTGTGAATGTGTATACGATTGGGTGACTGTGTGTGAGTGTGTGTGATTGTGTGTGAGAATGTGTGTGAGTGAGTCTGTGTGTGTAGGTGTGTGATTGTGCCGAACCCTGTGTGATTGTGTGTGTTTGTGAGGGTGTGTGACAGTGTGTGTGAGTGTAGGAGTGTCTGAGTGCCTGTGTGATTTCTGTATGTGAGTGTGTGTGTGTTTGATGATGCGTTTGTTTGTGTGTGTGTAGGTGTGTTAGTGGGAGTGAGTGTGAATACGAGTGTGTGATTGTGTGTGAGTGTTTTTGTCTGTGAGTGGCTGTGAGTGTGTCTGTGAGTGCAGGTGAGAGTGCGTGACTATTTGTGAGTGTGTGTGTGATTGCATGTGAGCCTGTGTTTGTGTGTTGGTTTGTTTGTGTGTGTAGGTGTGCGTGTGTGTTTGACAGTGTTTGAGTGAGTGTTAGTGCGTGTGTGTCTGTAAGTGTTTGTGTGAGTAGGTGTGTGAGTGTGTGTGACCGGGTGATTGTGTGTGTGAATGCGTGTGAGTCTGTGTGTCTGTGTGTTTGTGGGTGTGTCTACATGTGTGTAGGTGTGTGACTGTTTATGGCACTGTGTCATTGTGCGTGAGTGCTCATGTGTCTGTGTGTGTGTGTGAGTTTGTGAGAGTGTAGGTGTGATTGGGAATGAGTGTGTGAGTGTGTATATGAGTGTGTCATAGTGTTTGTGTGTGTGTGTGAGTGTGTTTTGTTTAGGTGTGTGCGTGACATTTTGTGTGTCTATGTGTGAGTGTATTTTTGTCTGAGTGTGTGTGTCTGTGTGTAAGTGTGAGAGTGTGCTAGGGTGTTTGTGAGAGTGAAGGTGTGTGAGTGGGAGTGAGTGAGTGAATGTGTATATGAGTAGGTGACTGTGTGTGTGTGCATGTGTGTGCCTGACAGTCTGAATATGTGGGTGTTTCTGTGTGTAGGTGTGTGAGTGTGTGTGTGACATTGTATGAGTGTGTGTGTGACATTGTGTGAGTGTGTGTGTGAGTGCATGTTAATCTGTGTGCGTTGGTGAGTGAGTAGGTGTGCGAGAGCTTGTGGCAGTGTGTGAGTGTGTGTGTTTGTGACATTCTGTGAATGTGTGTTGGTGTCTCTGTGTGTGTAATGTGTGAGTGCAGCAGTGTGTGAGTGTGTGAGTGCGAATGAGTCTGTGAGTGTGTGCGGGTGTGAGTGTGTTTCTTTGTGAAATTTCAGTTGCGTGAGTTGGAGTGATTGTGTGAGTGTGTATATAAGTGTGCGATAGTGTGTGAGTGTGTGTGATTGTGTGTGAGTATGTGTGTGTGCCTATATGTGTTTGTGTCTATGTGTAGGTGCGTAATTGTGTGTGTGCTATTGTGTGTGAGAATGTGGTTGTTTCTGTGTGTAGGTGTGTGAATGTGTGAGTGTGTTTGTGAGAGTGTAGTTGTGTGCGTGTTTGTGTGTGTGTGAGTGTGTATACGGGTGTGTGATTGTGTCTGAGTTTTTGTGATTGTGTGTGAGAATGTGAGTGAATGTGTCTATGTGTATGTGTGTGAGTGTGTGAAACAGTGTCTCAGTCTTCGTGATTTTGTGTGGGTGTGTGAGAGTGTGTGTGAGCGTTTGAGTGTAGGTGTGTCTTTTTGAGTGCCTTTGTGGTTATTATATGTGTGTGAGTGAAAGTGTGTGTGTAAGTGTGAGTGGGAGTGAGAGTGGGACTGTGTGTACGAGTGTGTTATTGTGTGTGATTGTGTTTGTGGGTGAGTGTCTGAGCGTCTTTGTGTGCAGGTGTGTGTGTCTGACGGTTTTAGTGTGGGTGTGAGTGCATGTGACTCTGTGAGAGTGTGTGTGTAGTTGTGTGAGTGGGAGTGAGTGTGTGAATGTGTATACGATTGGGTGACTGTGTGTGAGTGTGTGTGATTGTGTGTGAGAATGTGTGTGAGTGAGTCTGTGTGTGTAGGTGTGTGATTGTGCCGAACCCTGTGTGATTGTGTGTGTTTGTGAGGGTGTGTGACAGTGTGTGTGAGTGTAGGAGTGTCTGAGTGCCTGTGTGATTTCTGTATGTGAGTGTGTGTGTGTTTGATGATGCGTTTGTTTGTGTGTGTGTAGGTGTGTTAGTGGGAGTGAGTGTGAATACGAGTGTGTGATTGTGTGTGAGTGTTTTTGTCTGTGAGTGGCTGTGAGTGTGTCTGTGAGTGCAGGTGAGAGTGCGTGACTATTTGTGAGTGTGTGTGTGATTGCATGTGAGCCTGTGTTTGTGTGTTGGTTTGTTTGTGTGTGTAGGTGTGCGTGTGTGTTTGACAGTGTTTGAGTGAGTGTTAGTGCGTGTGTGTCTGTAAGTGTTTGTGTGAGTAGGTGTGTGAGTGTGTGTGACCGGGTGATTGTGTGTGTGAATGCGTGTGAGTCTGTGTGTCTGTGTGTTTGTGGGTGTGTCTACATGTGTGTAGGTGTGTGACTGTTTATGGCACTGTGTCATTGTGCGTGAGTGCTCATGTGTCTGTGTGTGTGTGTGAGTTTGTGAGAGTGTAGGTGTGATTGGGAATGAGTGTGTGAGTGTGTATATGAGTGTGTCATAGTGTTTGTGTGTGTGTGTGAGTGTGTTTTGTTTAGGTGTGTGCGTGACATTTTGTGTGTCTATGTGTGAGTGTATTTTTGTCTGAGTGTGTGTGTCTGTGTGTAAGTGTGAGAGTGTGCTAGGGTGTTTGTGAGAGTGAAGGTGTGTGAGTGGGAGTGAGTGAGTGAATGTGTATATGAGTAGGTGACTGTGTGTGTGTGCATGTGTGTGCCTGACAGTCTGAATATGTGGGTGTTTCTGTGTGTAGGTGTGTGAGTGTGTGTGTGACATTGTATGAGTGTGTGTGTGACATTGTGTGAGTGTGTGTGTGAGTGCATGTTAATCTGTGTGCGTTGGTGAGTGAGTAGGTGTGCGAGAGCTTGTGGCAGTGTGTGAGTGTGTGTGTTTGTGACATTCTGTGAATGTGTGTTGGTGTCTCTGTGTGTGTAATGTGTGAGTGCAGCAGTGTGTGAGTGTGTGAGTGCGAATGAGTCTGTGAGTGTGTGCGGGTGTGAGTGTGTTTCTTTGTGAAATTTCAGTTGCGTGAGTTGGAGTGATTGTGTGAGTGTGTATATAAGTGTGCGATAGTGTGTGAGTGTGTGTGATTGTGTGTGAGTATGTGTGTGTGCCTATATGTGTTTGTGTCTATGTGTAGGTGCGTAATTGTGTGTGTGCTATTGTGTGTGAGAATGTGGTTGTTTCTGTGTGTAGGTGTGTGAATGTGTGAGTGTGTTTGTGAGAGTGTAGTTGTGTGCGTGTTTGTGTGTGTGTGAGTGTGTATACGGGTGTGTGATTGTGTCTGAGTTTTTGTGATTGTGTGTGAGAATGTGAGTGAATGTGTCTGTGTGTATGTGTGTGAGTGTGTGAAACAGTGTCTCAGTCTTCGTGATTTTGTGTGGGTGTGTGAGAGTGTGTGTGAGCGTTTGAGTGTAGGTGTGTCTTTTTGAGTGCCTTTGTGGTTATTATATGTGTGTGTGTGAAAGTGTGTGTGTAAGTGTGAGTGGGAGTGAGAGTGGGAGTATGTGTACGAGTGTGTTATTGTGTGTGATTGTGTTTGTGGGTGAGTGTCTGAGCGTCTTTGTGTGCAGGTGTGTGTGTCTGACGGTTTTAGTGTGGGTGTGAGTGCATGTGACTCTGTGAGAGTGTGTGTGTAGTTGTGTGAGTGGGAGTGAGTGTGTGAATGTGTATACGATTGGGTGACTGTGTGTGAGAATGTGTGTGTGTGAGTCTGTGTGTGTAGGTGTGTGATTGTGCCGAACCCTGTGTGATTGTGTGTGTTTGTGAGGGTGTGTGACAGTGTGTGTGAGTGTAGGAGTGTCTGAGTGCCTGTGTGATTTCTGTATGTGAGTGTGTGTGTGTTTGATGATGCGTTTGTTTGTGTGTGTGTAGGTGTGTTAGTGGGAGTGAGTGTGAATACGAGTGTGTGATTGTGTGTGAGTGTTTTTGTCTGTGAGTGGCTGTGAGTGTGTCTGTGTGTGCAGGTGAGGGTGCGTGACTGTGAGTGTGTGTGTGATTGCATGTGAGCCTGTGTTTGTGTGTTGGTTTGTTTGTGTGTGTAGGTGTGCGTGTGTGTTTGACAGTGTTTGAGTGAGTGTTAGTGCGTGTGTGTCTGTAAGTGTTTGTGTGAGTAGGTGTGTGAGTGTGTGTGACCGGGTGATTGTGTGTGTGAATGCGTGTGAGTCTGTGTGTCTGTGTGTTTGTGGGTGTGTCTACATGTGTGTAGGTGTGTGACTGTTTATGGCACTGTGTCATTGTGCGTGAGTGCTCATGTGTCTGTGTGTGTGTGTGAGTTTGTGAGAGTGTAGGTGTGATTGGGAATGAGTGTGTGAGTGTGTATATGAGTGTGTCATAGTGTTTGTGTGTGTGTGTGAGTGTGTTTTGTTTAGGTGTGTGCGTGACATTTTGTGTGTCTATGTGTGAGTGTATTTTTGTCTGAGTGTGTGTGTCTGTGTGTAAGTGTGAGAGTGTGCTAGGGTGTTTGTGAGAGTGAAGGTGTGTGAGTGGGAGTGAGTGAGTGAATGTGTATATGAGTGGGTGACTGTGTGTGTGTGCATGTGTGTGCCTGACAGTCTGAATATGTGGGTGTTTCTGTGTGTAGGTGTGTGAGTGTGTGTGTGACATTGTGTGAGTGTGTGTGTGACATTGTGTGAGTGTGTGTGAGTGCATGTGAATCTGTGTGTGTTGGTGTGTGAGTAGGTGTGCGAGAGCTTGTGGCAGTGTGTGAGTGTGTGTGTTTGTGACATTCTGTGAATGTGTGTTGGTGTCTCTGTGTGTGTAGATGTGTGAGTGCAGCAGTGTGTGAGTGTGTGAGTGCGAATGAGTCTGTGAGTGTGTGCGGGTGTGAGTGTGTTTCTTTGTGAAATTTCAGTTGCGTGAGTTGGAGTGATTGTGTGAGTGTGTATATAAGTGTGCGATAGTGTGTGAGTGTGTGTGATTGTGTGTGAGTATGTGTGTGTGCCTATATGTGTTTGTGTCTATGTGTAGGTGCGTAATTGTGTGTGTGCTACTGTGTGTGAGAATGTGGGTGTTTCTGTGTGTAGGTGTGTGAATGTGTGAGTGTGTTTGTGAGAGTGTAGTTGTGTGAGTGTTTGTGTGTGTGAGTGTGTATACGGGTGTGTGATTGTGTCTGAGTTTTTGTGATTGTGTGTGAGAATGTGAGTGAATGTGTCTATGTGTATGTGTGTGAGTGTGTGAAACAGTGTCTCAGTCTTCGTGATTTTGTGTGGGTGTGTGAGAGTGTGTGTGAGCGTTTGAGTGTAGGTGTGTCTTTTTGAGTGCCTTTGTGGTTATTATATGTGTGTGAGTGAAAGTGTGTGTGTAAGTGTGAGTGGGAGTGAGAGTGGGACAGTGTGTACGAGTGTGTTATTGTGTGTGATTGTGTTTGTGGGTGAGTGTCTGAGCGTCTTTGTGTGCAGGTGTGTGTGTCTGACGGTTTTAGTGTGGGTGTGAGTGCATGTGACTGTGAGAGTGTGTGTGTAGTTGTGTGAGTGGGAGTGAGTGTGTGAATGTGTATACGATTGGGTGACTGTGTGTGAGTGTGTGTGATTGTGTGTGAGAATGTGTGTGTGTGAGTCTGTGTGTGTAGGTGTGTGATTGTGCCGAACCCTGTGTGATTGTGTGTGTTTGTGAGGGTGTGTGACAGTGTGTGTGAGTGTAGGAGTGTCTGAGTGCCTGTGTGATTTCTGTATGTGAGTGTGTGTGTGTTTGATGATGCGTTTGTTTGTGTGTGTGTAGGTGTGTTAGTGGGAGTGAGTGTGAATACGAGTGTGTGATTGTGTGTGAGTGTTTTTGTCTGTGACTGGCTGTGAGTGTGTCTGTGAGTGCAGGTGAGAGTGCGTGACTATTTGTGAGTGTGTGTGTGATCGCATGTGAGCCTGTGTTTGTGTGTTGGTTTGTTTGTGTGTGTAGGTGTGCGTGTGTGTTTGACAGTGTTTGAGTGAGTGTTAGTGCGTGTGTGTCTGTAAGTGTTTGTGTGAGTAGGTGTGTGAGTGTGTGTGACCGGGTGATTGTGTGTGTGAATGCGTGTGAGTCTGTGTGTCTGTGTGTTTGTGGGTGTGTCTACATGTGTGTAGGTGTGTGACTGTTTATGGCACTGTGTCATTGTGCGTGAGTGCTCATGTGTCTGTGTGTGTGTGTGAGTTTGTGAGAGTGTAGGTGTGATTGGGAATGAGTGTGTGAGTGTGTATATGAGTGTGTCATTGTGTTTGTGTGTGTGTGTGAGTGTGTTTTGTTTAGGTGTGTGCGTGACATTTTGTGTGTCTATGTGTGAGTGTATTTTTGTCTGAGTGTGTGTGTCTGTGTGTAAGTGTGAGAGTGTGCTAGGGTGTTTGTGAGAGTGAAGGTGTGTGAGTGGGAGTGAGTGAGTGAATGTGTATATGAGTGGGTGACTGTGTGTGTGTGCATGTGTGTGCCTGACAGTCTGAATATGTGGGTGTTTCTGTGTGTAGGTGTGTGAGTGTGTGTGTGACATTGTGTGAGTGTGTGTGTGACATTGTGTGAGTGTGTGTGAGTGCATGTGAATCTGTGTACGTTGGTGTGTGAGTAGGTGTGCGAGAGCTTGTGGCAGTGTGTGAGTGTGTGTGTTTGTGACATTCTGTGAATGTGTGTTGGTGTCTCTGTGTGTGTAGATGTGTGAGTGCAGCAGTGTGTGAGTGTGTGAGTGCGAATGAGTCTGTGAGTGTGTGCGGGTGTGAGTGTGTTTCTTTGTGAAATTTCAGTTGCGTGAGTTGGAGTGATTGTGTGAGTGTGTATATAAGTGTGCGATAGTGTGTGAGTGTGTGTGATTGTGTGTGAGTATGTGTGTGTGCCTATATGTGTTTGTGTCTATGTGTAGGTGCGTAATTGTGTGTGTGCTACTGTGTGTGAGAATGTGGGTGTTTCTGTGTGTAGGTGTGTGAATGTGTGAGTGTGTTTGTGAGAGTGTAGTTGTGTGAGTGTTTGTGTGTGTGAGTGTGTATACGGGTGTGTGATTGTGTCTGAGTTTTTGTGATTGTGTGTGAGAATGTGAGTGAATGTGTCTATGTGTATGTGTGTGAGTGTGTGAAACAGTGTCTCAGTCTTCGTGATTTTGTGTGGGTGTGTGAGAGTGTGTGTGAGCGTTTGAGTGTAGGTGTGTCTTTTTGAGTGCCTTTGTGGTTATTATATGTGTGTGAGTGAAAGTGTGTGTGTAAGTGTGAGTGGGAGTGAGAGTGGGACTGTGTGTACGAGTGTGTTATTGTGTGTGATTGTGTTTGTGGGTGAGTGTCTGAGCGTCTTTGTGTGCAGGTGTGTGTGTCTGACGGTTTTAGTGTGGGTGTGAGTGCATGTGACTCTGTGAGAGTGTGTGTGTAGTTGTGTGAGTGGGAGTGAGTGTGTGAATGTGTATACGATTGGGTGACTGTGTGTGAGTGTGTGTGATTGTGTGTGAGAATGTGTGTGAGTGAGTCTGTGTGTGTAGGTGTGTGATTGTGCCGAACCCTGTGTGATTGTGTGTGTTTGTGAGGGTGTGTGACAGTGTGTGTGAGTGTAGGAGTGTCTGAGTGCCTGTGTGATTTCTGTATGTGAGTGTGTGTGTGTTTGATGATGCGTTTGTTTGTGTGTGTGTAGGTGTGTTAGTGGGAGTGAGTGTGAATACGAGTGTGTGATTGTGTGTGAGTGTTTTTGTCTGTGAGTGGCTGTGAGTGTGTCTGTGAGTGCAGGTGAGAGTGCGTGACTATTTGTGAGTGTGTGTGTGATTGCATGTGAGCCTGTGTTTGTGTGTTGGTTTGTTTGTGTGTGTAGGTGTGCGTGTGTGTTTGACAGTGTTTGAGTGAGTGTTAGTGCGTGTGTGTCTGTAAGTGTTTGTGTGAGTAGGTGTGTGAGTGTGTGTGACCGGGTGATTGTGTGTGTGAATGCGTGTGAGTCTGTGTGTCTGTGTGTTTGTGGGTGTGTCTACATGTGTGTAAGTGTGTGACTGTTTATGGCACTGTGTCATTGTGCGTGAGTGCTCATGTGTCTGTGTGTGTGTGTGAGTTTGTGAGAGTGTAGGTGTGATTGGGAATGAGTGTGTGAGTGTGTATATGAGTGTGTCATAGTGTTTGTGTGTGTGTGTGAGTGTGTTTTGTTTAGGTGTGTGCGTGACATTTTGTGTGTCTATGTGTGAGTGTATTTTTGTCTGAGTGTGTGTGTCTGTGTGTAAGTGTGAGAGTGTGCTAGGGTGTTTGTGAGAGTGAAGGTGTGTGAGTGGGAGTGAGTGAGTGAATGTGTATATGAGTAGGTGACTGTGTGTGTGTGCATGTGTGTGCCTGACAGTCTGAATATGTGGGTGTTTCTGTGTGTAGGTGTGTGAGTGTGTGTGTGACATTGTATGAGTGTGTGTGTGACATTGTGTGAGTGTGTGTGTGAGTGCATGTTAATCTGTGTGCGTTGGTGAGTGAGTAGGTGTGCGAGAGCTTGTGGCAGTGTGTGAGTGTGTGTGTTTGTGACATTCTGTGAATGTGTGTTGGTGTCTCTGTGTGTGTAATGTGTGAGTGCAGCAGTGTGTGAGTGTGTGAGTGCGAATGAGTCTGTGAGTGTGTGCGGGTGTGAGTGTGTTTCTTTGTGAAATTTCAGTTGCGTGAGTTGGAGTGATTGTGTGAGTGTGTATATAAGTGTGCGATAGTGTGTGAGTGTGTGTGATTGTGTGTGAGTATGTGTGTGTGCCTATATGTGTTTGTGTCTATGTGTAGGTGCGTAATTGTGTGTGTGCTATTGTGTGTGAGAATGTGGTTGTTTCTGTGTGTAGGTGTGTGAATGTGTGAGTGTGTTTGTGAGAGTGTAGTTGTGTGCGTGTTTGTGTGTGTGTGAGTGTGTATACGGGTGTGTGATTGTGTCTGAGTTTTTGTGATTGTGTGTGAGAATGTGAGTGAATGTGTCTGTGTGTATGTGTGTGAGTGTGTGAAACAGTGTCTCAGTCTTCGTGATTTTGTGTGGGTGTGTGAGAGTGTGTGTGAGCGTTTGAGTGTAGGTGTGTCTTTTTGAGTGCCTTTGTGGTTATTATATGTGTGTGTGTGAAAGTGTGTGTGTAAGTGTGAGTGGGAGTGAGAGTGGGAGTATGTGTACGAGTGTGTTATTGTGTGTGATTGTGTTTGTGGGTGAGTGTCTGAGCGTCTTTGTGTGCAGGTGTGTGTGTCTGACGGTTTTAGTGTGGGTGTGAGTGCATGTGACTCTGTGAGAGTGTGTGTGTAGTTGTGTGAGTGGGAGTGAGTGTGTGAATGTGTATACGATTGGGTGACTGTGTGTGAGAATGTGTGTGTGTGAGTCTGTGTGTGTAGGTGTGTGATTGTGCCGAACCCTGTGTGATTGTGTGTGTTTGTGAGGGTGTGTGACAGTGTGTGTGAGTGTAGGAGTGTCTGAGTGCCTGTGTGATTTCTGTATGTGAGTGTGTGTGTGTTTGATGATGCGTTTGTTTGTGTGTGTGTAGGTGTGTTAGTGGGAGTGAGTGTGAATACGAGTGTGTGATTGTGTGTGAGTGTTTTTGTCTGTGAGTGGCTGTGAGTGTGTCTGTGTGTGCAGGTGAGGGTGCGTGACTGTGAGTGTGTGTGTGATTGCATGTGAGCCTGTGTTTGTGTGTTGGTTTGTTTGTGTGTGTAGGTGTGCGTGTGTGTTTGACAGTGTTTGAGTGAGTGTTAGTGCGTGTGTGTCTGTAAGTGTTTGTGTGAGTAGGTGTGTGAGTGTGTGTGACCGGGTGATTGTGTGTGTGAATGCGTGTGAGTCTGTGTGTCTGTGTGTTTGTGGGTGTGTCTACATGTGTGTAGGTGTGTGACTGTTTATGGCACTGTGTCATTGTGCGTGAGTGCTCATGTGTCTGTGTGTGTGTGTGAGTTTGTGAGAGTGTAGGTGTGATTGGGAATGAGTGTGTGAGTGTGTATATGAGTGTGTCATTGTGTTTGTGTGTGTGTGTGAGTGTGTTTTGTTTAGGTGTGTGCGTGACATTTTGTGTGTCTATGTGTGAGTGTATATTTGTCTGAGTGTGTGTGTCTGTGTGTAAGTGTGAGAGTGTGCTAGGGTGTTTGTGAGAGTGAAGGTGTGTGAGTGGGAGTGAGTGAGTGTATGTGTATATGAGTGGGTGACTGCGTGTGTGTGCATGTGTGTGCCTGACAGTCTGAATATGTGGGTGTTTCTGTGTGTAGGTGTGTGAGTGTGTGTGTGACATTGTGTGAGTGTGTGTGTGACATTGTGTGAGTGTGTGTGAGTGCATGTGAATCTGTGTGCGTTGGTGTGTGAGTAGGTGTGCGAGAGCTTGTGGCAGTGTGTGAGTGTGTGTGTTTGTGACATTCTGTGAATGTGTGTTGGTGTCTCTGTGTGTGTAGATGTGTGAGTGCAGCAGTGTGTGAGTGTGTGAGTGCGAATGAGTCTGTGAGTGTGTGCGGGTGTGAGTGTGTTTCTTTGTGAAATTTCAGTTGCGTGAGTTGGAGTGATTGTGTGAGTGTGTATATAAGTGTGCGATAGTGTGTGAGTGTGTGTGATTGTGTGTGAGTATGTGTGTGTGCCTATATGTGTTTGTGTCTATGTGTAGGTGCGTAATTGTGTGTGTGCGACTGTGTGTGAGAATGTGGGTGTTTCTGTGTGTAGGTGTGTGAATGTGTGAGTGTGTTTGTGAGAGTGTACTTGTGTGAGTGTTTGTGTGTGTGTGAGTGAGTATACGGGTGTGTGATTGTGTCTGAGTTTTTGTGATTGTGTGTGAGAATGTGAGTGAATGTGTCTGTGTGTATGTGTGTGAGTGTGTGAAACAGTGTCTCAGGCTTCGTGATTTTGTGTGGGTGTGTGAGAGTGTGTGTGAGCGTTTGAGTGTAGGTGTGTCTTTTTGAGTGCCTTTGTGGTTATTATATATGTGTGTGTGTGTGAAAGTGTGTGTGTAAGTGTGAGTGGGAGTGAGAGTGGGACTGTGTGTACGAGTGTGTTATTGTGTGTGATTGTGTTTGTGGGTGAGTGTCTGAGCGTCTTTGTGTGCAGGTGTGTGTGTCTGACGGTTTTAGTGTGGGTGTGAGTGCATGTGACTGTGAGAGTGTGTGTGTAGTTGTGTGAGTGGGAGTGAGTGTGTGAATGTGTATACGATTGGGTGACTGTGTGTGAGTGTGTGTGATTGTGTGTGAGAATGTGTGTGTGTGAGTCTGTGTGTGTAGGTGTGTGATTGTGCCGAACCCTGTGTGATTGTGTGTGTTTGTGAGGGTGTGTGACAGTGTGTGTGAGTGTAGGAGTGTCTGAGTGCCTGTGTGATTTCTGTATGTGAGTGTGTGTGTGTTTGATGATGCGTTTGTTTGTGTGTGTGTAGGTGTGTTAGTGGGAGTGAGTGTGAATACGAGTGTGTGATTGTGTGTGAGTGTTTTTGTCTGTGACTGGCTGTGAGTGTGTCTGTGAGTGCAGGTGAGAGTGCGTGACTATTTGTGAGTGTGTGTGTGTGATCGCATGTGAGCCTGTGTTTGTGTGTTGGTTTGTTTGTGTGTGTAGGTGTGCGTGTGTGTTTGACAGTGTTTGAGTGAGTGTTAGTGCGTGTGTGTCTGTAAGTGTTTGTGTGAGTAGGTGTGTGAGTGTGTGTGACCGGGTGATTGTGTGTGTGAATGCGTGTGAGTCTGTGTGTCTGTGTGTTTGTGGGTGTGTCTACATGTGTGTAGGTGTGTGACTGTTTATGGCACTGTGTCATTGTGCGTGAGTGCTCATGTGTCTGTGTGTGTGTGTGAGTTTGTGAGAGTGTAGGTGTGATTGGGAATGAGTGTGTGAGTGTGTATATGAGTGTGTCATTGTGTTTGTGTGTGTGTGTGAGTGTGTTTTGTTTAGGTGTGTGCGTGACATTTTGTGTGTCTATGTGTGAGTGTATTTTTGTCTGAGTGTGTGTGTCTGTGTGTAAGTGTGAGAGTGTGCTAGGGTGTTTGTGAGAGTGAAGGTGTGTGAGTGGGAGTGAGTGAGTGAATGTGTATATGAGTAGGTGACTGTGTGTGTGTGCATGTGTGTGCCTGACAGTCTGAATATGTGGGTGTTTCTGTGTGTAGGTGTGTGAGTGTGTGTGTGACATTGTATGAGTGTGTGTGTGACATTGTGTGAGTGTGTGTGTGAGTGCATGTTAATCTGTGTGCGTTGGTGTGTGAGTAGGTGTGCGAGAGCTTGTGGCAGTGTGTGAGTGTGTGTGTTTGTGACATTCTGTGAATGTGTGTTGGTGTCTCTGTGTGTGTAATGTGTGAGTGCAGCAGTGTGTGAGTGTGTGAGTGCGAATGAGTCTGTGAGTGTGTGCGGGTGTGAGTGTGTTTCTTTGTGAAATTTCAGTTGCGTGAGTTGGAGTGATTGTGTGAGTGTGTATATAAGTGTGCGATAGTGTGTGAGTGTGTGTGATTGTGTGTGAGTATGTGTGTGTGCCTATATGTGTTTGTGTCTATGTGTAGGTGCGTAATTGTGTGTGTGCTATTGTGTGTGAGAATGTGGTTGTTTCTGTGTGTAGGTGTGTGAATGTGTGAGTGTGTTTGTGAGAGTGTAGTTGTGTGCGTGTTTGTGTGTGTGTGAGTGTGTATACGGGTGTGTGATTGTGTCTGAGTTTTTGTGATTGTGTGTGAGAATGTGAGTGAATGTGTCTGTGTGTATGTGTGTGAGTGTGTGAAACAGTGTCTCAGTCTTCGTGATTTTGTGTGGGTGTGTGAGAGTGTGTGTGAGCGTTTGAGTGTAGGTGTGTCTTTTTGAGTGCCTTTGTGGTTATTATATGTGTGTGTGTGAAAGTGTGTGTGTAAGTGTGAGTGGGAGTGAGAGTGGGAGTATGTGTACGAGTGTGTTATTGTGTGTGATTGTGTTTGTGGGTGAGTGTCTGAGCGTCTTTGTGGGCAGGTGTGTGTGTCTGACGGTTTTAGTGTGGGTGTGAGTGCATGTGACTCTGTGAGAGTGTGTGTGTAGTTGTGTGAGTGGGAGTGAGTGTGTGAATGTGTATACGATTGGGTGACTGTGTGTGAGAATGTGTGTGTGTGAGTCTGTGTGTGTAGGTGTGTGATTGTGCCGAACCCTGTGTGATTGTGTGTGTTTGTGAGGGTGTGTGACAGTGTGTGTGAGTGTAGGAGTGTCTGAGTGCCTGTGTGATTTCTGTATGTGAGTGTGTGTGTGTTTGATGATGCGTTTGTTTGTGTGTGTGTAGGTGTGTTAGTGGGAGTGAGTGTGAATACGAGTGTGTGATTGTGTGTGAGTGTTTTTGTCTGTGACTGGCTGTGAGTGTGTCTGTGAGTGCAGGTGAGAGTGCGTGACTATTTGTGAGTGTGTGTGTGATTGCATGTGAGCCTGTGTTTGTGTGTTGGTTTGTTTGTGTGTGTAGGTGTGCGTGTGTGTTTGACAGTGTTTGAGTGAGTGTTAGTGCGTGTGTGTCTGTAAGTGTTTGTGTGAGTAGGTGTGTGAGTGTGTGTGACCGGGTGATTGTGTGTGTGAATGCGTGTGAGTCTGTGTGTCTGTGTGTTTGTGGGTGTGTCTACATGTGTGTAGGTGTGTGACTGTTTATGGCACTGTGTCATTGTGCGTGAGTGCTCATGTGTCTGTGTGTGTGTGTGAGTTTGTGAGAGTGTAGGTGTGATTGGGAATGAGTGTGTGAGTGTGTATATGAGTGTGTCATTGTGTTTGTGTGTGTGTGTGAGTGTGTTTTGTTTAGGTGTGTGCGTGACATTTTGTGTGTCTATGTGTGAGTGTATTTTTGTCTGAGTGTGTGTGTCTGTGTGTAAGTGTGAGAGTGTGCTAGGGTGTTTGTGAGAGTGAAGGTGTGTGAGTGGGAGTGAGTGAGTGAATGTGTATATGAGTGGGTGACTGTGTGTGTGTGCATGTGTGTGCCTGACAGTCTGAATATGTGGGTGTTTCTGTGTGTAGGTGTGTGAGTGTGTGTGTGACATTGTGTGAGTGTGTGTGTGACATTGTGTGAGTGTGTGTGAGTGCATGTGAATCTGTGTACGTTGGTGTGTGAGTAGGTGTGCGAGAGCTTGTGGCAGTGTGTGAGTGTGTGTGTTTGTGACATTCTGTGAATGTGTGTTGGTGTCTCTGTGTGTGTAGATGTGTGAGTGCAGCAGTGTGTGAGTGCGAATGAGTCTGTGAGTGTGTGCGGGTGTGAGTGTGTTTCTTTGTGAAATTTCAGTTGCGTGAGTTGGAGTGATTGTGTGAGTGTGTATATAAGTGTGCGATAGTGTGTGAGTGTGTGTGATTGTGTGTGAGTATGTGTGTGTGCCTATATGTGTTTGTGTCTATGTGTAGGTGCGTAATTGTGTGTGTGCTACTGTGTGTGAGAATGTGGGTGTTTCTGTGTGTAGGTGTGTGAATGTGTGAGTGTGTTTGTGAGAGTGTAGTTGTGTGAGTGTTTGTGTGTGTGAGTGTGTATACGGGTGTGTGATTGTGTCTGAGTTTTTGTGATTGTGTGTGAGAATGTGAGTGAATGTGTCTATGTGTATGTGTGTGAGTGTGTGAAACAGTGTCTCAGTCTTCGTGATTTTGTGTGGGTGTGTGAGAGTGTGTGTGAGCGTTTGAGTGTAGGTGTGTCTTTTTGAGTGCCTTTGTGGTTATTATATGTGTGTGAGTGAAAGTGTGTGTGTAAGTGTGAGTGGGAGTGAGAGTGGGACTGTGTGTACGAGTGTGTTATTGTGTGTGATTGTGTTTGTGGGTGAGTGTCTGAGCGTCTTTGTGTGCAGGTGTGTGTGTCTGACGGTTTTAGTGTGGGTGTGAGTGCATGTGACTCTGTGAGAGTGTGTGTGTAGTTGTGTGAGTGGGAGTGAGTGTGTGAATGTGTATACGATTGGGTGACTGTGTGTGAGTGTGTGTGATTGTGTGTGAGAATGTGTGTGAGTGAGTCTGTGTGTGTAGGTGTGTGATTGTGCCGAACCCTGTGTGATTGTGTGTGTTTGTGAGGGTGTGTGACAGTGTGTGTGAGTGTAGGAGTGTCTGAGTGCCTGTGTGATTTCTGTATGTGAGTGTGTGTGTGTTTGATGATGCGTTTGTTTGTGTGTGTGTAGGTGTGTTAGTGGGAGTGAGTGTGAATACGAGTGTGTGATTGTGTGTGAGTGTTTTTGTCTGTGAGTGGCTGTGAGTGTGTCTGTGAGTGCAGGTGAGAGTGCGTGACTATTTGTGAGTGTGTGTGTGATTGCATGTGAGCCTGTGTTTGTGTGTTGGTTTGTTTGTGTGTGTAGGTGTGCGTGTGTGTTTGACAGTGTTTGAGTGAGTGTTAGTGCGTGTGTGTCTGTAAGTGTTTGTGTGAGTAGGTGTGTGAGTGTGTGTGACCGGGTGATTGTGTGTGTGAATGCGTGTGAGTCTGTGTGTCTGTGTGTTTGTGGGTGTGTCTACATGTGTGTAGGTGTGTGACTGTTTATGGCACTGTGTCATTGTGCGTGAGTGCTCATGTGTCTGTGTGTGTGTGTGAGTTTGTGAGAGTGTAGGTGTGATTGGGAATGAGTGTGTGAGTGTGTATATGAGTGTGTCATAGTGTTTGTGTGTGTGTGTGAGTGTGTTTTGTTTAGGTGTGTGCGTGACATTTTGTGTGTCTATGTGTGAGTGTATTTTTGTCTGAGTGTGTGTGTCTGTGTGTAAGTGTGAGAGTGTGCTAGGGTGTTTGTGAGAGTGAAGGTGTGTGAGTGGGAGTGAGTGAGTGAATGTGTATATGAGTAGGTGACTGTGTGTGTGTGCATGTGTGTGCCTGACAGTCTGAATATGTGGGTGTTTCTGTGTGTAGGTGTGTGAGTGTGTGTGTGACATTGTATGAGTGTGTGTGTGACATTGTGTGAGTGTGTGTGTGAGTGCATGTTAATCTGTGTGCGTTGGTGAGTGAGTAGGTGTGCGAGAGCTTGTGGCAGTGTGTGAGTGTGTGTGTTTGTGACATTCTGTGAATGTGTGTTGGTGTCTCTGTGTGTGTAATGTGTGAGTGCAGCAGTGTGTGAGTGTGTGAGTGCGAATGAGTCTGTGAGTGTGTGCGGGTGTGAGTGTGTTTCTTTGTGAAATTTCAGTTGCGTGAGTTGGAGTGATTGTGTGAGTGTGTATATAAGTGTGCGATAGTGTGTGAGTGTGTGTGATTGTGTGTGAGTATGTGTGTGTGCCTATATGTGTTTGTGTCTATGTGTAGGTGCGTAATTGTGTGTGTGCTATTGTGTGTGAGAATGTGGTTGTTTCTGTGTGTAGGTGTGTGAATGTGTGAGTGTGTTTGTGAGAGTGTAGTTGTGTGCGTGTTTGTGTGTGTGTGAGTGTGTATACGGGTGTGTGATTGTGTCTGAGTTTTTGTGATTGTGTGTGAGAATGTGAGTGAATGTGTCTGTGTGTATGTGTGTGAGTGTGTGAAACAGTGTCTCAGTCTTCGTGATTTTGTGTGGGTGTGTGAGAGTGTGTGTGAGCGTTTGAGTGTAGGTGTGTCTTTTTGAGTGCCTTTGTGGTTATTATATGTGTGTGTGTGAAAGTGTGTGTGTAAGTGTGAGTGGGAGTGAGAGTGGGAGTATGTGTACGAGTGTGTTATTGTGTGTGATTGTGTTTGTGGGTGAGTGTCTGAGCGTCTTTGTGTGCAGGTGTGTGTGTCTGACGGTTTTAGTGTGGGTGTGAGTGCATGTGACTCTGTGAGAGTGTGTGTGTAGTTGTGTGAGTGGGAGTGAGTGTGTGAATGTGTATACGATTGGGTGACTGTGTGTGAGAATGTGTGTGTGTGAGTCTGTGTGTGTAGGTGTGTGATTGTGCCGAACCCTGTGTGATTGTGTGTGTTTGTGAGGGTGTGTGACAGTGTGTGTGAGTGTAGGAGTGTCTGAGTGCCTGTGTGATTTCTGTATGTGAGTGTGTGTGTGTTTGATGATGCGTTTGTTTGTGTGTGTGTAGGTGTGTTAGTGGGAGTGAGTGTGAATACGAGTGTGTGATTGTGTGTGAGTGTTTTTGTCTGTGAGTGGCTGTGAGTGTGTCTGTGTGTGCAGGTGAGGGTGCGTGACTGTGAGTGTGTGTGTGATTGCATGTGAGCCTGTGTTTGTGTGTTGGTTTGTTTGTGTGTGTAGGTGTGCGTGTGTGTTTGACAGTGTTTGAGTGAGTGTTAGTGCGTGTGTGTCTGTAAGTGTTTGTGTGAGTAGGTGTGTGAGTGTGTGTGACCGGGTGATTGTGTGTGTGAATGCGTGTGAGTCTGTGTGTCTGTGTGTTTGTGGGTGTGTCTACATGTGTGTAGGTGTGTGACTGTTTATGGCACTGTGTCATTGTGCGTGAGTGCTCATGTGTCTGTGTGTGTGTGTGAGTTTGTGAGAGTGTAGGTGTGATTGGGAATGAGTGTGTGAGTGTGTATATGAGTGTGTCATTGTGTTTGTGTGTGTGTGTGAGTGTGTTTTGTTTAGGTGTGTGCGTGACATTTTGTGTGTCTATGTGTGAGTGTATATTTGTCTGAGTGTGTGTGTCTGTGTGTAAGTGTGAGAGTGTGCTAGGGTGTTTGTGAGAGTGAAGGTGTGTGAGTGGGAGTGAGTGAGTGTATGTGTATATGAGTGGGTGACTGCGTGTGTGTGCATGTGTGTGCCTGAGAGTCTGAATATGTGGGTGTTTCTGTGTGTAGGTGTGTGAGTGTGTGTGTGACATTGTGTGAGTGTGTGTGTGACATTGTGTGAGTGTGTGTGAGTGCATGTGAATCTGTGTGCGTTGGTGTGTGAGTAGGTGTGCGAGAGCTTGTGGCAGTGTGTGAGTGTGTGTGTTTGTGACATTCTGTGAATGTGTGTTGGTGTCTCTGTGTGTGTAGATGTGTGAGTGCAGCAGTGTGTGAGTGTGTGAGTGCGAATGAGTCTGTGAGTGTGTGCGGGTGTGAGTGTGTTTCTTTGTGAAATTTCAGTTGCGTGAGTTGGAGTGATTGTGTGAGTGTGTATATAAGTGTGCGATAGTGTGTGAGTGTGTGTGATTGTGTGTGAGTATGTGTGTGTGCCTATATGTGTTTGTGTCTATGTGTAGGTGCGTAATTGTGTGTGTGCGACTGTGTGTGAGAATGTGGGTGTTTCTGTGTGTAGGTGTGTGAATGTGTGAGTGTGTTTGTGAGAGTGTACTTGTGTGAGTGTTTGTGTGTGTGTGAGTGAGTATACGGGTGTGTGATTGTGTCTGAGTTTTTGTGATTGTGTGTGAGAATGTGAGTGAATGTGTCTGTGTGTATGTGTGTGAGTGTGTGAAACAGTGTCTCAGGCTTCGTGATTTTGTGTGGGTGTGTGAGAGTGTGTGTGAGCGTTTGAGTGTAGGTGTGTCTTTTTGAGTGCCTTTGTGGTTATTATATATGTGTGTGTGTGTGAAAGTGTGTGTGTAAGTGTGAGTGGGAGTGAGAGTGGGACTGTGTGTACGAGTGTGTTATTGTGTGTGATTGTGTTTGTGGGTGAGTGTCTGAGCGTCTTTGTGTGCAGGTGTGTGTGTCTGACGGTTTTAGTGTGGGTGTGAGTGCATGTGACTGTGAGAGTGTGTGTGTAGTTGTGTGAGTGGGAGTGAGTGTGTGAATGTGTATACGATTGGGTGACTGTGTGTGAGTGTGTGTGATTGTGTGTGAGAATGTGTGTGTGTGAGTCTGTGTGTGTAGGTGTGTGATTGTGCCGAACCCTGTGTGATTGTGTGTGTTTGTGAGGGTGTGTGACAGTGTGTGTGAGTGTAGGAGTGTCTGAGTGCCTGTGTGATTTCTGTATGTGAGTGTGTGTGTGTTTGATGATGCGTTTGTTTGTGTGTGTGTAGGTGTGTTAGTGGGAGTGAGTGTGAATACGAGTGTGTGATTGTGTGTGAGTGTTTTTGTCTGTGACTGGCTGTGAGTGTGTCTGTGAGTGCAGGTGAGAGTGCGTGACTATTTGTGAGTGTGTGTGTGATCGCATGTGAGCCTGTGTTTGTGTGTTGGTTTGTTTGTGTGTGTAGGTGTGCGTGTGTGTTTGACAGTGTTTGAGTGAGTGTTAGTGCGTGTGTGTCTGTAAGTGTTTGTGTGAGTAGGTGTGTGAGTGTGTGTGACCGGGTGATTGTGTGTGTGAATGCGTGTGAGTCTGTGTGTCTGTGTGTTTGTGGGTGTGTCTACATGTGTGTAGGTGTGTGACTGTTTATGGCACTGTGTCATTGTGCGTGAGTGCTCATGTGTCTGTGTGTGTGTGTGAGTTTGTGAGAGTGTAGGTGTGATTGGGAATGAGTGTGTGAGTGTGTATATGAGTGTGTCATTGTGTTTGTGTGTGTGTGTGAGTGTGTTTTGTTTAGGTGTGTGCGTGACATTTTGTGTGTCTATGTGTGAGTGTATTTTTGTCTGAGTGTGTGTGTCTGTGTGTAAGTGTGAGAGTGTGCTAGGGTGTTTGTGAGAGTGAAGGTGTGTGAGTGGGAGTGAGTGAGTGAATGTGTATATGAGTGGGTGACTGTGTGTGTGTGCATGTGTGTGCCTGACAGTCTGAATATGTGGGTGTTTCTGTGTGTAGGTGTGTGAGTGTGTGTGTGACATTGTGTGAGTGTGTGTGTGACATTGTGTGAGTGTGTGTGAGTGCATGTGAATCTGTGTACGTTGGTGTGTGAGTAGGTGTGCGAGAGCTTGTGGCAGTGTGTGAGTGTGTGTGTTTGTGACATTCTGTGAATGTGTGTTGGTGTCTCTGTGTGTGTAGATGTGTGAGTGCAGCAGTGTGTGAGTGTGTGAGTGCGAATGAGTCTGTGAGTGTGTGCGGGTGTGAGTGTGTTTCTTTGTGAAATTTCAGTTGCGTGAGTTGGAGTGATTGTGTGAGTGTGTATATAAGTGTGCGATAGTGTGTGAGTGTGTGTGATTGTGTGTGAGTATGTGTGTGTGCCTATATGTGTTTGTGTCTATGTGTAGGTGCGTAATTGTGTGTGTGCTACTGTGTGTGAGAATGTGGGTGTTTCTGTGTGTAGGTGTGTGAATGTGTGAGTGTGTTTGTGAGAGTGTAGTTGTGTGAGTGTTTGTGTGTGTGAGTGTGTATACGGGTGTGTGATTGTGTCTGAGTTTTTGTGATTGTGTGTGAGAATGTGAGTGAATGTGTCTATGTGTATGTGTGTGAGTGTGTGAAACAGTGTCTCAGTCTTCGTGATTTTGTGTGGGTGTGTGAGAGTGTGTGTGAGCGTTTGAGTGTAGGTGTGTCTTTTTGAGTGCCTTTGTGGTTATTATATGTGTGTGAGTGAAAGTGTGTGTGTAAGTGTGAGTGGGAGTGAGAGTGGGACTGTGTGTACGAGTGTGTTATTGTGTGTGATTGTGTTTGTGGGTGAGTGTCTGAGCGTCTTTGTGTGCAGGTGTGTGTGTCTGACGGTTTTAGTGTGGGTGTGAGTGCATGTGACTCTGTGAGAGTGTGTGTGTAGTTGTGTGAGTGGGAGTGAGTGTGTGAATGTGTATACGATTGGGTGACTGTGTGTGAGAATGTGTGTGTGTGAGTCTGTGTGTGTAGGTGTGTGATTGTGCCGAACCCTGTGTGATTGTGTGTGTTTGTGAGGGTGTGTGACAGTGTGTGTGAGTGTAGGAGTGTCTGAGTGCCTGTGTGATTTCTGTATGTGAGTGTGTGTGTGTTTGATGATGCGTTTGTTTGTGTGTGTGTAGGTGTGTTAGTGGGAGTGAGTGTGAATACGAGTGTGTGATTGTGTGTGAGTGTTTTTGTCTGTGAGTGGCTGTGAGTGTGTCTGTGAGTGCAGGTGAGAGTGCGTGACTATTTGTGAGTGTGTGTGTGATTGCATGTGAGCCTGTGTTTGTGTGTTGGTTTGTTTGTGTGTGTAGGTGTGCGTGTGTGTTTGACAGTGTTTGAGTGAGTGTTAGTGCGTGTGTGTCTGTAAGTGTTTGTGTGAGTAGGTGTGTGAGTGTGTGTGACCGGGTGATTGTGTGTGTGAATGCGTGTGAGTCTGTGTGTCTGTGTGTTTGTGGGTGTGTCTACATGTGTGTAGGTGTGTGACTGTTTATGGCACTGTGTCATTGTGCGTGAGTGCTCATGTGTCTGTGTGTGTGTGTGAGTTTGTGAGAGTGTAGGTGTGATTGGGAATGAGTGTGTGAGTGTGTATATGAGTGTGTCATTGTGTTTGTGTGTGTGTGTGAGTGTGTTTTGTTTAGGTGTGTGCGTGACATTTTGTGTGTCTATGTGTGAGTGTATTTTTGTCTGAGTGTGTGTGTCTGTGTGTAAGTGTGAGAGTGTGCTAGGGTGTTTGTGAGAGTGAAGGTGTGTGAGTGGGAGTGAGTGAGTGAATGTGTATATGAGTAGGTGACTGTGTGTGTGTGCATGTGTGTGCCTGACAGTCTGAATATGTGGGTGTTTCTGTGTGTAGGTGTGTGAGTGTGTGTGTGACATTGTATGAGTGTGTGTGTGACATTGTGTGAGTGTGTGTGTGAGTGCATGTTAATCTGTGTGCGTTGGTGAGTGAGTAGGTGTGCGAGAGCTTGTGGCAGTGTGTGAGTGTGTGTGTTTGTGACATTCTGTGAATGTGTGTTGGTGTCTCTGTGTGTGTAATGTGTGAGTGCAGCAGTGTGTGAGTGTGTGAGTGCGAATGAGTCTGTGAGTGTGTGCGGGTGTGAGTGTGTTTCTTTGTGAAATTTCAGTTGCGTGAGTTGGAGTGATTGTGTGAGTGTGTATATAAGTGTGCGATAGTGTGTGAGTGTGTGTGATTGTGTGTGAGTATGTGTGTGTGCCTATATGTGTTTGTGTCTATGTGTAGGTGCGTAATTGTGTGTGTGCTATTGTGTGTGAGAATGTGGTTGTTTCTGTGTGTAGGTGTGTGAATGTGTGAGTGTGTTTGTGAGAGTGTAGTTGTGTGCGTGTTTGTGTGTGTGTGAGTGTGTATACGGGTGTGTGATTGTGTCTGAGTTTTTGTGATTGTGTGTGAGAATGTGAGTGAATGTGTCTGTGTGTATGTGTGTGAGTGTGTGAAACAGTGTCTCAGTCTTCGTGATTTTGTGTGGGTGTGTGAGAGTGTGTGTGAGCGTTTGAGTGTAGGTGTGTCTTTTTGAGTGCCTTTGTGGTTATTATATGTGTGTGTGTGAAAGTGTGTGTGTAAGTGTGAGTGGGAGTGAGAGTGGGAGTATGTGTACGAGTGTGTTATTGTGTGTGATTGTGTTTGTGGGTGAGTGTCTGAGCGTCTTTGTGTGCAGGTGTGTGTGTCTGACGGTTTTAGTGTGGGTGTGAGTGCATGTGACTCTGTGAGAGTGTGTGTGTAGTTGTGTGAGTGGGAGTGAGTGTGTGAATGTGTATACGATTGGGTGACTGTGTGTGAGAATGTGTGTGTGTGAGTCTGTGTGTGTAGGTGTGTGATTGTGCCGAACCCTGTGTGATTGTGTGTGTTTGTGAGGGTGTGTGACAGTGTGTGTGAGTGTAGGAGTGTCTGAGTGCCTGTGTGATTTCTGTATGTGAGTGTGTGTGTGTTTGATGATGCGTTTGTTTGTGTGTGTGTAGGTGTGTTAGTGGGAGTGAGTGTGAATACGAGTGTGTGATTGTGTGTGAGTGTTTTTGTCTGTGAGTGGCTGTGAGTGTGTCTGTGTGTGCAGGTGAGGGTGCGTGACTGTGAGTGTGTGTGTGATTGCATGTGAGCCTGTGTTTGTGTGTTGGTTTGTTTGTGTGTGTAGGTGTGCGTGTGTGTTTGACAGTGTTTGAGTGAGTGTTAGTGCGTGTGTGTCTGTAAGTGTTTGTGTGAGTAGGTGTGTGAGTGTGTGTGACCGGGTGATTGTGTGTGTGAATGCGTGTGAGTCTGTGTGTCTGTGTGTTTGTGGGTGTGTCTACATGTGTGTAGGTGTGTGACTGTTTATGGCACTGTGTCATTGTGCGTGAGTGCTCATGTGTCTGTGTGTGTGTGTGAGTTTGTGAGAGTGTAGGTGTGATTGGGAATGAGTGTGTGAGTGTGTATATGAGTGTGTCATTGTGTTTGTGTGTGTGTGTGAGTGTGTTTTGTTTAGGTGTGTGCGTGACATTTTGTGTGTCTATGTGTGAGTGTATATTTGTCTGAGTGTGTGTGTCTGTGTGTAAGTGTGAGAGTGTGCTAGGGTGTTTGTGAGAGTGAAGGTGTGTGAGTGGGAGTGAGTGAGTGTATGTGTATATGAGTGGGTGACTGCGTGTGTGTGCATGTGTGTGCCTGAGAGTCTGAATATGTGGGTGTTTCTGTGTGTAGGTGTGTGAGTGTGTGTGTGACATTGTGTGAGTGTGTGTGTGACATTGTGTGAGTGTGTGTGAGTGCATGTGAATCTGTGTGCGTTGGTGTGTGAGTAGGTGTGCGAGAGCTTGTGGCAGTGTGTGAGTGTGTGTGTTTGTGACATTCTGTGAATGTGTGTTGGTGTCTCTGTGTGTGTAGATGTGTGAGTGCAGCAGTGTGTGAGTGTGTGAGTGCGAATGAGTCTGTGAGTGTGTGCGGGTGTGAGTGTGTTTCTTTGTGAAATTTCAGTTGCGTGAGTTGGAGTGATTGTGTGAGTGTGTATATAAGTGTGCGATAGTGTGTGAGTGTGTGTGATTGTGTGTGAGTATGTGTGTGTGCCTATATGTGTTTGTGTCTATGTGTAGGTGCGTAATTGTGTGTGTGCGACTGTGTGTGAGAATGTGGGTGTTTCTGTGTGTAGGTGTGTGAATGTGTGAGTGTGTTTGTGAGAGTGTACTTGTGTGAGTGTTTGTGTGTGTGTGAGTGAGTATACGGGTGTGTGATTGTGTCTGAGTTTTTGTGATTGTGTGTGAGAATGTGAGTGAATGTGTCTGTGTGTATGTGTGTGAGTGTGTGAAACAGTGTCTCAGGCTTCGTGATTTTGTGTGGGTGTGTGAGAGTGTGTGTGAGCGTTTGAGTGTAGGTGTGTCTTTTTGAGTGCCTTTGTGGTTATTATATATGTGTGTGTGTGTGAAAGTGTGTGTGTAAGTGTGAGTGGGAGTGAGAGTGGGACTGTGTGTACGAGTGTGTTATTGTGTGTGATTGTGTTTGTGGGTGAGTGTCTGAGCGTCTTTGTGTGCAGGTGTGTGTGTCTGACGGTTTTAGTGTGGGTGTGAGTGCATGTGACTGTGAGAGTGTGTGTGTAGTTGTGTGAGTGGGAGTGAGTGTGTGAATGTGTATACGATTGGGTGACTGTGTGTGAGTGTGTGTGATTGTGTGTGAGAATGTGTGTGTGTGAGTCTGTGTGTGTAGGTGTGTGATTGTGCCGAACCCTGTGTGATTGTGTGTGTTTGTGAGGGTGTGTGACAGTGTGTGTGAGTGTAGGAGTGTCTGAGTGCCTGTGTGATTTCTGTATGTGAGTGTGTGTGTGTTTGATGATGCGTTTGTTTGTGTGTGTGTAGGTGTGTTAGTGGGAGTGAGTGTGAATACGAGTGTGTGATTGTGTGTGAGTGTTTTTGTCTGTGACTGGCTGTGAGTGTGTCTGTGAGTGCAGGTGAGAGTGCGTGACTATTTGTGAGTGTGTGTGTGATCGCATGTGAGCCTGTGTTTGTGTGTTGGTTTGTTTGTGTGTGTAGGTGTGCGTGTGTGTTTGACAGTGTTTGAGTGAGTGTTAGTGCGTGTGTGTCTGTAAGTGTTTGTGTGAGTAGGTGTGTGAGTGTGTGTGACCGGGTGATTGTGTGTGTGAATGCGTGTGAGTCTGTGTGTCTGTGTGTTTGTGGGTGTGTCTACATGTGTGTAGGTGTGTGACTGTTTATGGCACTGTGTCATTGTGCGTGAGTGCTCATGTGTCTGTGTGTGTGTGTGAGTTTGTGAGAGTGTAGGTGTGATTGGGAATGAGTGTGTGAGTGTGTATATGAGTGTGTCATTGTGTTTGTGTGTGTGTGTGAGTGTGTTTTGTTTAGGTGTGTGCGTGACATTTTGTGTGTCTATGTGTGAGTGTATTTTTGTCTGAGTGTGTGTGTCTGTGTGTAAGTGTGAGAGTGTGCTAGGGTGTTTGTGAGAGTGAAGGTGTGTGAGTGGGAGTGAGTGAGTGAATGTGTATATGAGTAGGTGACTGTGTGTGTGTGCATGTGTGTGCCTGACAGTCTGAATATGTGGGTGTTTCTGTGTGTAGGTGTGTGAGTGTGTGTGTGACATTGTATGAGTGTGTGTGTGACATTGTGTGAGTGTGTGTGTGAGTGCATGTTAATCTGTGTGCGTTGGTGTGTGAGTAGGTGTGCGAGAGCTTGTGGCAGTGTGTGAGTGTGTGTGTTTGTGACATTCTGTGAATGTGTGTTGGTGTCTCTGTGTGTGTAATGTGTGAGTGCAGCAGTGTGTGAGTGTGTGAGTGCGAATGAGTCTGTGAGTGTGTGCGGGTGTGAGTGTGTTTCTTTGTGAAATTTCAGTTGCGTGAGTTGGAGTGATTGTGTGAGTGTGTATATAAGTGTGCGATAGTGTGTGAGTGTGTGTGATTGTGTGTGAGTATGTGTGTGTGCCTATATGTGTTTGTGTCTATGTGTAGGTGCGTAATTGTGTGTGTGCGATTGTGTGTGAGAATGTGGTTGTTTCTGTGTGTAGGTGTGTGAATGTGTGAGTGTGTTTGTGAGAGTGTAGTTGTGTGCGTGTTTGTGTGTGTGTGAGTGTGTATACGGGTGTGTGATTGTGTCTGAGTTTTCGTGATTGTGTGTGAGAATGTGAGTGAATGTGTCTGTGTATGTGTGTGAGTGTGTGAAACAGTGTCTCAGTCTTCGTGATTTTGTGTGGGTGTGTGAGAGTGTGTGTGAGCGTTTGAGTGTAGGTGTGTCTTTTTGAGTGCCTTTGTGGTTATTATATGTGTGTGTGTGAAAGTGTGTGTGTAAGTGTGAGTGGGAGTGAGAGTGGGACTGTGTGTACGAGTGTGTTATTGTGTGTGATTGTGTTTGTGGGTGAGTGTCTCAGCGTCTTTGTGTGCAGGTGTGTGTGTCTGACGGTTTTAGTGTGGGTGTGAGTGCATGTGACTCTGTGAGAGTGTGTGTGTAGTTGTGTGAGTGGGAGTGAGTGTGTGAATGTGTATACGATTGGGTGACTGTGTGTGAGAATGTGTGTGTGTGAGTCTGTGTGTGTAGGTGTGTGATTGTGCCGAACCCTGTGTGATTGTGTGTGTTTGTGAGGGTGTGTGACAGTGTGTGTGAGTGTAGGAGTGTCTGAGTGCCTGTGTGATTTCTGTATGTGAGTGTGTGTGTGTTTGATGATGCGTTTGTTTGTGTGTGTGTAGGTGTGTTAGTGGGAGTGAGTGTGAATACGAGTGTGTGATTGTGTGTGAGTGTTTTTGTCTGTGAGTGGCTGTGAGTGTGTCTGTGAGTGCAGGTGAGGGTGCGTGACTGTGAGTGTGTGTGTGATTGCATGTGAGCCTGTGTTTGTGTGTTGGTTTGTTTGTGTGTGTAGGTGTGCGTGTGTGTTTGACAGTGTTTGAGTGAGTGTTAGTGCGTGTGTGTCTGTAAGTGTTTGTGTGAGTAGGTGTGTGAGTGTGTGTGACCGGGTGATTGTGTGTGTGAATGCGTGTGAGTCTGTGTGTCTGTGTGTTTGTGGGTGTGTCTACATGTGTGTAGGTGTGTGACTGTTTATGGCACTGTGTCATTGTGCGTGAGTGCTCATGTGTCTGTGTGTGTGTGTGAGTTTGTGAGAGTGTAGGTGTGATTGGGAATGAGTGTGTGAGTGTGTATATGAGTGTGTCATTGTGTTTGTGTGTGTGTGTGAGTGTGTTTTGTTTAGGTGTGTGCGTGACATTTTGTGTGTCTATGTGTGAGTGTATTTTTGTCTGAGTGTGTGTGTCTGTGTGTAAGTGTGAGAGTGTGCTAGGGTGTTTGTGAGAGTGAAGGTGTGTGAGTGGGAGTGAGTGAGTGTATGTGTATATGAGTGGGTGACTGCGTGTGTGTGCATGTGTGTGCCTGAGAGTCTGAATATGTGGGTGTTTCTGTGTGTAGGTGTGTGAGTGTGTGTGTGACATTGTGTGAGTGTGTGTGTGACATTGTGTGAGTGTGTGTGAGTGCATGTGAATCTGTGTGCGTTGG
Organism: Manis pentadactyla; assembly: GCF_030020395.1. Lineage (NCBI taxonomy): Eukaryota > Metazoa > Chordata > Mammalia > Pholidota > Manidae > Manis > Manis pentadactyla. The sequence goes on from NW_026644867.1 coordinate 44,986, forward strand.
TGTGTGAGTAGGTGTGCGAGAGCTTGTGGCAGTGTGTGAGTGTGTGTGTTTGTGACATTCTGTGAATGTGTGTTGGTGTCTCTGTGTGTGTAGATGTGTGAGTGCAGCAGTGTGTGAGTGTGTGAGTGCGAATGAGTCTGTGAGTGTGTGCGGGTGTGAGTGTGTTTCTTTGTGAAATTTCAGTTGCGTGAGTTGGAGTGATTGTGTGAGTGTGTATATAAGTGTGCGATAGTGTGTGAGTGTGTGTGATTGTGTGTGAGTATGTGTGTGTGCCTATATGTGTTTGTGTCTATGTGTAGGTGCGTAATTGTGTGTGTGCGACTGTGTGTGAGAATGTGGGTGTTTCTGTGTGTAGGTGTGTGAATGTGTGAGTGTGTTTGTGAGAGTGTACTTGTGTGAGTGTTTGTGTGTGTGTGAGTGAGTATACGGGTGTGTGATTGTGTCTGAGTTTTTGTGATTGTGTGTGAGAATGTGAGTGAATGTGTCTGTGTGTATGTGTGTGAGTGTGTGAAACAGTGTCTCAGGCTTCGTGATTTTGTGTGGGTGTGTGAGAGTGTGTGTGAGCGTTTGAGTGTAGGTGTGTCTTTTTGAGTGCCTTTGTGGTTATTATATATGTGTGTGTGTGTGAAAGTGTGTGTGTAAGTGTGAGTGGGAGTGAGAGTGGGACTGTGTGTACGAGTGTGTTATTGTGTGTGATTGTGTTTGTGGGTGAGTGTCTGAGCGTCTTTGTGTGCAGGTGTGTGTGTCTGACGGTTTTAGTGTGGGTGTGAGTGCATGTGACTGTGAGAGTGTGTGTGTAGTTGTGTGAGTGGGAGTGAGTGTGTGAATGTGTATACGATTGGGTGACTGTGTGTGAGTGTGTGTGATTGTGTGTGAGAATGTGTGTGTGTGAGTCTGTGTGTGTAGGTGTGTGATTGTGCCGAACCCTGTGTGATTGTGTGTGTTTGTGAGGGTGTGTGACAGTGTGTGTGAGTGTAGGAGTGTCTGAGTGCCTGTGTGATTTCTGTATGTGAGTGTGTGTGTGTTTGATGATGCGTTTGTTTGTGTGTGTGTAGGTGTGTTAGTGGGAGTGAGTGTGAATACGAGTGTGTGATTGTGTGTGAGTGTTTTTGTCTGTGACTGGCTGTGAGTGTGTCTGTGAGTGCAGGTGAGAGTGCGTGACTATTTGTGAGTGTGTGTGTGATCGCATGTGAGCCTGTGTTTGTGTGTTGGTTTGTTTGTGTGTGTAGGTGTGCGTGTGTGTTTGACAGTGTTTGAGTGAGTGTTAGTGCGTGTGTGTCTGTAAGTGTTTGTGTGAGTAGGTGTGTGAGTGTGTGTGACCGGGTGATTGTGTGTGTGAATGCGTGTGAGTCTGTGTGTCTGTGTGTTTGTGGGTGTGTCTACATGTGTGTAGGTGTGTGACTGTTTATGGCACTGTGTCATTGTGCGTGAGTGCTCATGTGTCTGTGTGTGTGTGTGAGTTTGTGAGAGTGTAGGTGTGATTGGGAATGAGTGTGTGAGTGTGTATATGAGTGTGTCATTGTGTTTGTGTGTGTGTGTGAGTGTGTTTTGTTTAGGTGTGTGCGTGACATTTTGTGTGTCTATGTGTGAGTGTATTTTTGTCTGAGTGTGTGTGTCTGTGTGTAAGTGTGAGAGTGTGCTAGGGTGTTTGTGAGAGTGAAGGTGTGTGAGTGGGAGTGAGTGAGTGAATGTGTATATGAGTAGGTGACTGTGTGTGTGTGCATGTGTGTGCCTGACAGTCTGAATATGTGGGTGTTTCTGTGTGTAGGTGTGTGAGTGTGTGTGTGACATTGTATGAGTGTGTGTGTGACATTGTGTGAGTGTGTGTGTGAGTGCATGTTAATCTGTGTGCGTTGGTGTGTGAGTAGGTGTGCGAGAGCTTGTGGCAGTGTGTGAGTGTGTGTGTTTGTGACATTCTGTGAATGTGTGTTGGTGTCTCTGTGTGTGTAATGTGTGAGTGCAGCAGTGTGTGAGTGTGTGAGTGCGAATGAGTCTGTGAGTGTGTGCGGGTGTGAGTGTGTTTCTTTGTGAAATTTCAGTTGCGTGAGTTGGAGTGATTGTGTGAGTGTGTATATAAGTGTGCGATAGTGTGTGAGTGTGTGTGATTGTGTGTGAGTATGTGTGTGTGCCTATATGTGTTTGTGTCTATGTGTAGGTGCGTAATTGTGTGTGTGCGATTGTGTGTGAGAATGTGGTTGTTTCTGTGTGTAGGTGTGTGAATGTGTGAGTGTGTTTGTGAGAGTGTAGTTGTGTGCGTGTTTGTGTGTGTGTGAGTGTGTATACGGGTGTGTGATTGTGTCTGAGTTTTCGTGATTGTGTGTGAGAATGTGAGTGAATGTGTCTGTGTATGTGTGTGAGTGTGTGAAACAGTGTCTCAGTCTTCGTGATTTTGTGTGGGTGTGTGAGAGTGTGTGTGAGCGTTTGAGTGTAGGTGTGTCTTTTTGAGTGCCTTTGTGGTTATTATATGTGTGTGTGTGAAAGTGTGTGTGTAAGTGTGAGTGGGAGTGAGAGTGGGACTGTGTGTACGAGTGTGTTATTGTGTGTGATTGTGTTTGTGGGTGAGTGTCTCAGCGTCTTTGTGTGCAGGTGTGTGTGTCTGACGGTTTTAGTGTGGGTGTGAGTGCATGTGACTCTGTGAGAGTGTGTGTGTAGTTGTGTGAGTGGGAGTGAGTGTGTGAATGTGTATACGATTGGGTGACTGTGTGTGAGAATGTGTGTGTGTGAGTCTGTGTGTGTAGGTGTGTGATTGTGCCGAACCCTGTGTGATTGTGTGTGTTTGTGAGGGTGTGTGACAGTGTGTGTGAGTGTAGGAGTGTCTGAGTGCCTGTGTGATTTCTGTATGTGAGTGTGTGTGTGTTTGATGATGCGTTTGTTTGTGTGTGTGTAGGTGTGTTAGTGGGAGTGAGTGTGAATACGAGTGTGTGATTGTGTGTGAGTGTTTTTGTCTGTGAGTGGCTGTGAGTGTGTCTGTGAGTGCAGGTGAGGGTGCGTGACTGTGAGTGTGTGTGTGATTGCATGTGAGCCTGTGTTTGTGTGTTGGTTTGTTTGTGTGTGTAGGTGTGCGTGTGTGTTTGACAGTGTTTGAGTGAGTGTTAGTGCGTGTGTGTCTGTAAGTGTTTGTGTGAGTAGGTGTGTGAGTGTGTGTGACCGGGTGATTGTGTGTGTGAATGCGTGTGAGTCTGTGTGTCTGTGTGTTTGTGGGTGTGTCTACATGTGTGTAGGTGTGTGACTGTTTATGGCACTGTGTCATTGTGCGTGAGTGCTCATGTGTCTGTGTGTGTGTGTGAGTTTGTGAGAGTGTAGGTGTGATTGGGAATGAGTGTGTGAGTGTGTATATGAGTGTGTCATTGTGTTTGTGTGTGTGTGTGAGTGTGTTTTGTTTAGGTGTGTGCGTGACATTTTGTGTGTCTATGTGTGAGTGTATTTTTGTCTGAGTGTGTGTGTCTGTGTGTAAGTGTGAGAGTGTGCTAGGGTGTTTGTGAGAGTGAAGGTGTGTGAGTGGGAGTGAGTGAGTGAATGTGTATATGAGTAGGTGACTGTGTGTGTGTGCATGTGTGTGCCTGACAGTCTGAATATGTGGGTGTTTCTGTGTGTAGGTGTGTGAGTGTGTGTGTGACATTGTATGAGTGTGTGTGTGACATTGTGTGAGTGTGTGTGTGAGTGCATGTTAATCTGTGTGCGTTGGTGAGTGAGTAGGTGTGCGAGAGCTTGTGGCAGTGTGTGAGTGTGTGTGTTTGTGACATTCTGTGAATGTGTGTTGGTGTCTCTGTGTGTGTAATGTGTGAGTGCAGCAGTGTGTGAGTGTGTGAGTGCGAATGAGTCTGTGAGTGTGTGCGGGTGTGAGTGTGTTTCTTTGTGAAATTTCAGTTGCGTGAGTTGGAGTGATTGTGTGAGTGTGTATATAAGTGTGCGATAGTGTGTGAGTGTGTGTGATTGTGTGTGAGTATGTGTGTGTGCCTATATGTGTTTGTGTCTATGTGTAGGTGCGTAATTGTGTGTGTGCTATTGTGTGTGAGAATGTGGTTGTTTCTGTGTGTAGGTGTGTGAATGTGTGAGTGTGTTTGTGAGAGTGTAGTTGTGTGCGTGTTTGTGTGTGTGTGAGTGTGTATACGGGTGTGTGATTGTGTCTGAGTTTTTGTGATTGTGTGTGAGAATGTGAGTGAATGTGTCTGTGTGTATGTGTGTGAGTGTGTGAAACAGTGTCTCAGTCTTCGTGATTTTGTGTGGGTGTGTGAGAGTGTGTGTGAGCGTTTGAGTGTAGGTGTGTCTTTTTGAGTGCCTTTGTGGTTATTATATGTGTGTGTGTGAAAGTGTGTGTGTAAGTGTGAGTGGGAGTGAGAGTGGGAGTATGTGTACGAGTGTGTTATTGTGTGTGATTGTGTTTGTGGGTGAGTGTCTGAGCGTCTTTGTGTGCAGGTGTGTGTGTCTGACGGTTTTAGTGTGGGTGTGAGTGCATGTGACTGTGAGAGTGTGTGTGTAGTTGTGTGAGTGGGAGTGAGTGTGTGAATGTGTATACGATTGGGTGACTGTGTGTGAGTGTGTGTGATTGTGTGTGAGAATGTGTGTGTGTGAGTCTGTGTGTGTAGGTGTGTGATTGTGCCGAACCCTGTGTGATTGTGTGTGTTTGTGAGGGTGTGTGACAGTGTGTGTGAGTGTAGGAGTGTCTGAGTGCCTGTGTGATTTCTGTATGTGAGTGTGTGTGTGTTTGATGATGCGTTTGTTTGTGTGTGTGTAGGTGTGTTAGTGGGAGTGAGTGTGAATACGAGTGTGTGATTGTGTGTGAGTGTTTTTGTCTGTGACTGGCTGTGAGTGTGTCTGTGAGTGCAGGTGAGAGTGCGTGACTATTTGTGAGTGTGTGTGTGATCGCATGTGAGCCTGTGTTTGTGTGTTGGTTTGTTTGTGTGTGTAGGTGTGCGTGTGTGTTTGACAGTGTTTGAGTGAGTGTTAGTGCGTGTGTGTCTGTAAGTGTTTGTGTGAGTAGGTGTGTGAGTGTGTGTGACCGGGTGATTGTGTGTGTGAATGCGTGTGAGTCTGTGTGTCTGTGTGTTTGTGGGTGTGTCTACATGTGTGTAGGTGTGTGACTGTTTATGGCACTGTGTCATTGTGCGTGAGTGCTCATGTGTCTGTGTGTGTGTGTGAGTTTGTGAGAGTGTAGGTGTGATTGGGAATGAGTGTGTGAGTGTGTATATGAGTGTGTCATTGTGTTTGTGTGTGTGTGTGAGTGTGTTTTGTTTAGGTGTGTGCGTGACATTTTGTGTGTCTATGTGTGAGTGTATTTTTGTCTGAGTGTGTGTGTCTGTGTGTAAGTGTGAGAGTGTGCTAGGGTGTTTGTGAGAGTGAAGGTGTGTGAGTGGGAGTGAGTGAGTGAATGTGTATATGAGTAGGTGACTGTGTGTGTGTGCATGTGTGTGCCTGACAGTCTGAATATGTGGGTGTTTCTGTGTGTAGGTGTGTGAGTGTGTGTGTGACATTGTATGAGTGTGTGTGTGACATTGTGTGAGTGTGTGTGTGAGTGCATGTTAATCTGTGTGCGTTGGTGTGTGAGTAGGTGTGCGAGAGCTTGTGGCAGTGTGTGAGTGTGTGTGTTTGTGACATTCTGTGAATGTGTGTTGGTGTCTCTGTGTGTGTAATGTGTGAGTGCAGCAGTGTGTGAGTGTGTGAGTGCGAATGAGTCTGTGAGTGTGTGCGGGTGTGAGTGTGTTTCTTTGTGAAATTTCAGTTGCGTGAGTTGGAGTGATTGTGTGAGTGTGTATATAAGTGTGCGATAGTGTGTGAGTGTGTGTGATTGTGTGTGAGTATGTGTGTGTGCCTATATGTGTTTGTGTCTATGTGTAGGTGCGTAATTGTGTGTGTGCGATTGTGTGTGAGAATGTGGTTGTTTCTGTGTGTAGGTGTGTGAATGTGTGAGTGTGTTTGTGAGAGTGTAGTTGTGTGCGTGTTTGTGTGTGTGTGAGTGTGTATACGGGTGTGTGATTGTGTCTGAGTTTTCGTGATTGTGTGTGAGAATGTGAGTGAATGTGTCTGTGTATGTGTGTGAGTGTGTGAAACAGTGTCTCAGTCTTCGTGATTTTGTGTGGGTGTGTGAGAGTGTGTGTGAGCGTTTGAGTGTAGGTGTGTCTTTTTGAGTGCCTTTGTGGTTATTATATGTGTGTGTGTGAAAGTGTGTGTGTAAGTGTGAGTGGGAGTGAGAGTGGGACTGTGTGTACGAGTGTGTTATTGTGTGTGATTGTGTTTGTGGGTGAGTGTCTCAGCGTCTTTGTGTGCAGGTGTGTGTGTCTGACGGTTTTAGTGTGGGTGTGAGTGCATGTGACTCTGTGAGAGTGTGTGTGTAGTTGTGTGAGTGGGAGTGAGTGTGTGAATGTGTATACGATTGGGTGACTGTGTGTGAGAATGTGTGTGTGTGAGTCTGTGTGTGTAGGTGTGTGATTGTGCCGAACCCTGTGTGATTGTGTGTGTTTGTGAGGGTGTGTGACAGTGTGTGTGAGTGTAGGAGTGTCTGAGTGCCTGTGTGATTTCTGTATGTGAGTGTGTGTGTGTTTGATGATGCGTTTGTTTGTGTGTGTGTAGGTGTGTTAGTGGGAGTGAGTGTGAATACGAGTGTGTGATTGTGTGTGAGTGTTTTTGTCTGTGAGTGGCTGTGAGTGTGTCTGTGAGTGCAGGTGAGGGTGCGTGACTGTGAGTGTGTGTGTGATTGCATGTGAGCCTGTGTTTGTGTGTTGGTTTGTTTGTGTGTGTAGGTGTGCGTGTGTGTTTGACAGTGTTTGAGTGAGTGTTAGTGCGTGTGTGTCTGTAAGTGTTTGTGTGAGTAGGTGTGTGAGTGTGTGTGACCGGGTGATTGTGTGTGTGAATGCGTGTGAGTCTGTGTGTCTGTGTGTTTGTGGGTGTGTCTACATGTGTGTAGGTGTGTGACTGTTTATGGCACTGTGTCATTGTGCGTGAGTGCTCATGTGTCTGTGTGTGTGTGTGAGTTTGTGAGAGTGTAGGTGTGATTGGGAATGAGTGTGTGAGTGTGTATATGAGTGTGTCATTGTGTTTGTGTGTGTGTGTGAGTGTGTTTTGTTTAGGTGTGTGCGTGACATTTTGTGTGTCTATGTGTGAGTGTATTTTTGTCTGAGTGTGTGTGTCTGTGTGTAAGTGTGAGAGTGTGCTAGGGTGTTTGTGAGAGTGAAGGTGTGTGAGTGGGAGTGAGTGAGTGAATGTGTATATGAGTAGGTGACTGTGTGTGTGTGCATGTGTGTGCCTGACAGTCTGAATATGTGGGTGTTTCTGTGTGTAGGTGTGTGAGTGTGTGTGTGACATTGTATGAGTGTGTGTGTGACATTGTGTGAGTGTGTGTGTGAGTGCATGTTAATCTGTGTGCGTTGGTGAGTGAGTAGGTGTGCGAGAGCTTGTGGCAGTGTGTGAGTGTGTGTGTTTGTGACATTCTGTGAATGTGTGTTGGTGTCTCTGTGTGTGTAATGTGTGAGTGCAGCAGTGTGTGAGTGTGTGAGTGCGAATGAGTCTGTGAGTGTGTGCGGGTGTGAGTGTGTTTCTTTGTGAAATTTCAGTTGCGTGAGTTGGAGTGATTGTGTGAGTGTGTATATAAGTGTGCGATAGTGTGTGAGTGTGTGTGATTGTGTGTGAGTATGTGTGTGTGCCTATATGTGTTTGTGTCTATGTGTAGGTGCGTAATTGTGTGTGTGCTATTGTGTGTGAGAATGTGGTTGTTTCTGTGTGTAGGTGTGTGAATGTGTGAGTGTGTTTGTGAGAGTGTAGTTGTGTGCGTGTTTGTGTGTGTGTGAGTGTGTATACGGGTGTGTGATTGTGTCTGAGTTTTTGTGATTGTGTGTGAGAATGTGAGTGAATGTGTCTGTGTGTATGTGTGTGAGTGTGTGAAACAGTGTCTCAGTCTTCGTGATTTTGTGTGGGTGTGTGAGAGTGTGTGTGAGCGTTTGAGTGTAGGTGTGTCTTTTTGAGTGCCTTTGTGGTTATTATATGTGTGTGTGTGAAAGTGTGTGTGTAAGTGTGAGTGGGAGTGAGAGTGGGAGTATGTGTACGAGTGTGTTATTGTGTGTGATTGTGTTTGTGGGTGAGTGTCTGAGCGTCTTTGTGTGCAGGTGTGTGTGTCTGACGGTTTTAGTGTGGGTGTGAGTGCATGTGACTGTGAGAGTGTGTGTGTAGTTGTGTGAGTGGGAGTGAGTGTGTGAATGTGTATACGATTGGGTGACTGTGTGTGAGTGTGTGTGATTGTGTGTGAGAATGTGTGTGTGTGAGTCTGTGTGTGTAGGTGTGTGATTGTGCCGAACCCTGTGTGATTGTGTGTGTTTGTGAGGGTGTGTGACAGTGTGTGTGAGTGTAGGAGTGTCTGAGTGCCTGTGTGATTTCTGTATGTGAGTGTGTGTGTGTTTGATGATGCGTTTGTTTGTGTGTGTGTAGGTGTGTTAGTGGGAGTGAGTGTGAATACGAGTGTGTGATTGTGTGTGAGTGTTTTTGTCTGTGACTGGCTGTGAGTGTGTCTGTGAGTGCAGGTGAGAGTGCGTGACTATTTGTGAGTGTGTGTGTGATCGCATGTGAGCCTGTGTTTGTGTGTTGGTTTGTTTGTGTGTGTAGGTGTGCGTGTGTGTTTGACAGTGTTTGAGTGAGTGTTAGTGCGTGTGTGTCTGTAAGTGTTTGTGTGAGTAGGTGTGTGAGTGTGTGTGACCGGGTGATTGTGTGTGTGAATGCGTGTGAGTCTGTGTGTCTGTGTGTTTGTGGGTGTGTCTACATGTGTGTAGGTGTGTGACTGTTTATGGCACTGTGTCATTGTGCGTGAGTGCTCATGTGTCTGTGTGTGTGTGTGAGTTTGTGAGAGTGTAGGTGTGATTGGGAATGAGTGTGTGAGTGTGTATATGAGTGTGTCATTGTGTTTGTGTGTGTGTGTGAGTGTGTTTTGTTTAGGTGTGTGCGTGACATTTTGTGTGTCTATGTGTGAGTGTATATTTGTCTGAGTGTGTGTGTCTGTGTGTAAGTGTGAGAGTGTGCTAGGGTGTTTGTGAGAGTGAAGGTGTGTGAGTGGGAGTGAGTGAGTGTATGTGTATATGAGTGGGTGACTGCGTGTGTGTGCATGTGTGTGCCTGAGAGTCTGAATATGTGGGTGTTTCTGTGTGTAGGTGTGTGAGTGTGTGTGTGACATTGTGTGAGTGTGTGTGTGACATTGTGTGAGTGTGTGTGAGTGCATGTGAATCTGTGTGCGTTGGTGTGTGAGTAGGTGTGCGAGAGCTTGTGGCAGTGTGTGAGTGTGTGTGTTTGTGACATTCTGTGAATGTGTGTTGGTGTCTCTGTGTGTGTAGATGTGTGAGTGCAGCAGTGTGTGAGTGTGTGAGTGCGAATGAGTCTGTGAGTGTGTGCGGGTGTGAGTGTGTTTCTTTGTGAAATTTCAGTTGCGTGAGTTGGAGTGATTGTGTGAGTGTGTATATAAGTGTGCGATAGTGTGTGAGTGTGTGTGATTGTGTGTGAGTATGTGTGTGTGCCTATATGTGTTTGTGTCTATGTGTAGGTGCGTAATTGTGTGTGTGCGACTGTGTGTGAGAATGTGGGTGTTTCTGTGTGTAGGTGTGTGAATGTGTGAGTGTGTTTGTGAGAGTGTACTTGTGTGAGTGTTTGTGTGTGTGTGAGTGAGTATACGGGTGTGTGATTGTGTCTGAGTTTTTGTGATTGTGTGTGAGAATGTGAGTGAATGTGTCTGTGTGTATGTGTGTGAGTGTGTGAAACAGTGTCTCAGGCTTCGTGATTTTGTGTGGGTGTGTGAGAGTGTGTGTGAGCGTTTGAGTGTAGGTGTGTCTTTTTGAGTGCCTTTGTGGTTATTATATATGTGTGTGTGTGTGAAAGTGTGTGTGTAAGTGTGAGTGGGAGTGAGAGTGGGACTGTGTGTACGAGTGTGTTATTGTGTGTGATTGTGTTTGTGGGTGAGTGTCTGAGCGTCTTTGTGTGCAGGTGTGTGTGTCTGACGGTTTTAGTGTGGGTGTGAGTGCATGTGACTGTGAGAGTGTGTGTGTAGTTGTGTGAGTGGGAGTGAGTGTGTGAATGTGTATACGATTGGGTGACTGTGTGTGAGTGTGTGTGATTGTGTGTGAGAATGTGTGTGTGTGAGTCTGTGTGTGTAGGTGTGTGATTGTGCCGAACCCTGTGTGATTGTGTGTGTTTGTGAGGGTGTGTGACAGTGTGTGTGAGTGTAGGAGTGTCTGAGTGCCTGTGTGATTTCTGTATGTGAGTGTGTGTGTGTTTGATGATGCGTTTGTTTGTGTGTGTGTAGGTGTGTTAGTGGGAGTGAGTGTGAATACGAGTGTGTGATTGTGTGTGAGTGTTTTTGTCTGTGACTGGCTGTGAGTGTGTCTGTGAGTGCAGGTGAGAGTGCGTGACTATTTGTGAGTGTGTGTGTGATCGCATGTGAGCCTGTGTTTGTGTGTTGGTTTGTTTGTGTGTGTAGGTGTGCGTGTGTGTTTGACAGTGTTTGAGTGAGTGTTAGTGCGTGTGTGTCTGTAAGTGTTTGTGTGAGTAGGTGTGTGAGTGTGTGTGACCGGGTGATTGTGTGTGTGAATGCGTGTGAGTCTGTGTGTCTGTGTGTTTGTGGGTGTGTCTACATGTGTGTAGGTGTGTGACTGTTTATGGCACTGTGTCATTGTGCGTGAGTGCTCATGTGTCTGTGTGTGTGTGTGAGTTTGTGAGAGTGTAGGTGTGATTGGGAATGAGTGTGTGAGTGTGTATATGAGTGTGTCATTGTGTTTGTGTGTGTGTGTGAGTGTGTTTTGTTTAGGTGTGTGCGTGACATTTTGTGTGTCTATGTGTGAGTGTATTTTTGTCTGAGTGTGTGTGTCTGTGTGTAAGTGTGAGAGTGTGCTAGGGTGTTTGTGAGAGTGAAGGTGTGTGAGTGGGAGTGAGTGAGTGAATGTGTATATGAGTAGGTGACTGTGTGTGTGTGCATGTGTGTGCCTGACAGTCTGAATATGTGGGTGTTTCTGTGTGTAGGTGTGTGAGTGTGTGTGTGACATTGTATGAGTGTGTGTGTGACATTGTGTGAGTGTGTGTGTGAGTGCATGTTAATCTGTGTGCGTTGGTGTGTGAGTAGGTGTGCGAGAGCTTGTGGCAGTGTGTGAGTGTGTGTGTTTGTGACATTCTGTGAATGTGTGTTGGTGTCTCTGTGTGTGTAATGTGTGAGTGCAGCAGTGTGTGAGTGTGTGAGTGCGAATGAGTCTGTGAGTGTGTGCGGGTGTGAGTGTGTTTCTTTGTGAAATTTCAGTTGCGTGAGTTGGAGTGATTGTGTGAGTGTGTATATAAGTGTGCGATAGTGTGTGAGTGTGTGTGATTGTGTGTGAGTATGTGTGTGTGCCTATATGTGTTTGTGTCTATGTGTAGGTGCGTAATTGTGTGTGTGCGATTGTGTGTGAGAATGTGGTTGTTTCTGTGTGTAGGTGTGTGAATGTGTGAGTGTGTTTGTGAGAGTGTAGTTGTGTGCGTGTTTGTGTGTGTGTGAGTGTGTATACGGGTGTGTGATTGTGTCTGAGTTTTCGTGATTGTGTGTGAGAATGTGAGTGAATGTGTCTGTGTATGTGTGTGAGTGTGTGAAACAGTGTCTCAGTCTTCGTGATTTTGTGTGGGTGTGTGAGAGTGTGTGTGAGCGTTTGAGTGTAGGTGTGTCTTTTTGAGTGCCTTTGTGGTTATTATATGTGTGTGTGTGAAAGTGTGTGTGTAAGTGTGAGTGGGAGTGAGAGTGGGACTGTGTGTACGAGTGTGTTATTGTGTGTGATTGTGTTTGTGGGTGAGTGTCTCAGCGTCTTTGTGTGCAGGTGTGTGTGTCTGACGGTTTTAGTGTGGGTGTGAGTGCATGTGACTCTGTGAGAGTGTGTGTGTAGTTGTGTGAGTGGGAGTGAGTGTGTGAATGTGTATACGATTGGGTGACTGTGTGTGAGAATGTGTGTGTGTGAGTCTGTGTGTGTAGGTGTGTGATTGTGCCGAACCCTGTGTGATTGTGTGTGTTTGTGAGGGTGTGTGACAGTGTGTGTGAGTGTAGGAGTGTCTGAGTGCCTGTGTGATTTCTGTATGTGAGTGTGTGTGTGTTTGATGATGCGTTTGTTTGTGTGTGTGTAGGTGTGTTAGTGGGAGTGAGTGTGAATACGAGTGTGTGATTGTGTGTGAGTGTTTTTGTCTGTGAGTGGCTGTGAGTGTGTCTGTGAGTGCAGGTGAGGGTGCGTGACTGTGAGTGTGTGTGTGATTGCATGTGAGCCTGTGTTTGTGTGTTGGTTTGTTTGTGTGTGTAGGTGTGCGTGTGTGTTTGACAGTGTTTGAGTGAGTGTTAGTGCGTGTGTGTCTGTAAGTGTTTGTGTGAGTAGGTGTGTGAGTGTGTGTGACCGGGTGATTGTGTGTGTGAATGCGTGTGAGTCTGTGTGTCTGTGTGTTTGTGGGTGTGTCTACATGTGTGTAGGTGTGTGACTGTTTATGGCACTGTGTCATTGTGCGTGAGTGCTCATGTGTCTGTGTGTGTGTGTGAGTTTGTGAGAGTGTAGGTGTGATTGGGAATGAGTGTGTGAGTGTGTATATGAGTGTGTCATTGTGTTTGTGTGTGTGTGAGTGTGTTTTGTTTAGGTGTGTGCGTGACATTTTGTGTGTCTATGTGTGAGTGTATTTTTGTCTGAGTGTGTGTGTCTGTGTGTAAGTGTGAGAGTGTGCTAGGGTGTTTGTGAGAGTGAAGGTGTGTGAGTGGGAGTGAGTGAGTGAATGTGTATATGAGTAGGTGACTGTGTGTGTGTGCATGTGTGTGCCTGACAGTCTGAATATGTGGGTGTTTCTGTGTGTAGGTGTGTGAGTGTGTGTGTGACATTGTATGAGTGTGTGTGTGACATTGTGTGAGTGTGTGTGTGAGTGCATGTTAATCTGTGTGCGTTGGTGAGTGAGTAGGTGTGCGAGAGCTTGTGGCAGTGTGTGAGTGTGTGTGTTTGTGACATTCTGTGAATGTGTGTTGGTGTCTCTGTGTGTGTAATGTGTGAGTGCAGCAGTGTGTGAGTGTGTGAGTGCGAATGAGTCTGTGAGTGTGTGCGGGTGTGAGTGTGTTTCTTTGTGAAATTTCAGTTGCGTGAGTTGGAGTGATTGTGTGAGTGTGTATATAAGTGTGCGATAGTGTGTGAGTGTGTGTGATTGTGTGTGAGTATGTGTGTGTGCCTATATGTGTTTGTGTCTATGTGTAGGTGCGTAATTGTGTGTGTGCTATTGTGTGTGAGAATGTGGTTGTTTCTGTGTGTAGGTGTGTGAATGTGTGAGTGTGTTTGTGAGAGTGTAGTTGTGTGCGTGTTTGTGTGTGTGTGAGTGTGTATACGGGTGTGTGATTGTGTCTGAGTTTTTGTGATTGTGTGTGAGAATGTGAGTGAATGTGTCTGTGTGTATGTGTGTGAGTGTGTGAAACAGTGTCTCAGTCTTCGTGATTTTGTGTGGGTGTGTGAGAGTGTGTGTGAGCGTTTGAGTGTAGGTGTGTCTTTTTGAGTGCCTTTGTGGTTATTATATGTGTGTGTGTGAAAGTGTGTGTGTAAGTGTGAGTGGGAGTGAGAGTGGGAGTATGTGTACGAGTGTGTTATTGTGTGTGATTGTGTTTGTGGGTGAGTGTCTGAGCGTCTTTGTGTGCAGGTGTGTGTGTCTGACGGTTTTAGTGTGGGTGTGAGTGCATGTGACTGTGAGAGTGTGTGTGTAGTTGTGTGAGTGGGAGTGAGTGTGTGAATGTGTATACGATTGGGTGACTGTGTGTGAGTGTGTGTGATTGTGTGTGAGAATGTGTGTGTGTGAGTCTGTGTGTGTAGGTGTGTGATTGTGCCGAACCCTGTGTGATTGTGTGTGTTTGTGAGGGTGTGTGACAGTGTGTGTGAGTGTAGGAGTGTCTGAGTGCCTGTGTGATTTCTGTATGTGAGTGTGTGTGTGTTTGATGATGCGTTTGTTTGTGTGTGTGTAGGTGTGTTAGTGGGAGTGAGTGTGAATACGAGTGTGTGATTGTGTGTGAGTGTTTTTGTCTGTGACTGGCTGTGAGTGTGTCTGTGAGTGCAGGTGAGAGTGCGTGACTATTTGTGAGTGTGTGTGTGATCGCATGTGAGCCTGTGTTTGTGTGTTGGTTTGTTTGTGTGTGTAGGTGTGCGTGTGTGTTTGACAGTGTTTGAGTGAGTGTTAGTGCGTGTGTGTCTGTAAGTGTTTGTGTGAGTAGGTGTGTGAGTGTGTGTGACCGGGTGATTGTGTGTGTGAATGCGTGTGAGTCTGTGTGTCTGTGTGTTTGTGGGTGTGTCTACATGTGTGTAGGTGTGTGACTGTTTATGGCACTGTGTCATTGTGCGTGAGTGCTCATGTGTCTGTGTGTGTGTGTGAGTTTGTGAGAGTGTAGGTGTGATTGGGAATGAGTGTGTGAGTGTGTATATGAGTGTGTCATTGTGTTTGTGTGTGTGTGTGAGTGTGTTTTGTTTAGGTGTGTGCGTGACATTTTGTGTGTCTATGTGTGAGTGTATATTTGTCTGAGTGTGTGTGTCTGTGTGTAAGTGTGAGAGTGTGCTAGGGTGTTTGTGAGAGTGAAGGTGTGTGAGTGGGAGTGAGTGAGTGTATGTGTATATGAGTGGGTGACTGCGTGTGTGTGCATGTGTGTGCCTGAGAGTCTGAATATGTGGGTGTTTCTGTGTGTAGGTGTGTGAGTGTGTGTGTGACATTGTGTGAGTGTGTGTGTGACATTGTGTGAGTGTGTGTGAGTGCATGTGAATCTGTGTGCGTTGGTGTGTGAGTAGGTGTGCGAGAGCTTGTGGCAGTGTGTGAGTGTGTGTGTTTGTGACATTCTGTGAATGTGTGTTGGTGTCTCTGTGTGTGTAGATGTGTGAGTGCAGCAGTGTGTGAGTGTGTGAGTGCGAATGAGTCTGTGAGTGTGTGCGGGTGTGAGTGTGTTTCTTTGTGAAATTTCAGTTGCGTGAGTTGGAGTGATTGTGTGAGTGTGTATATAAGTGTGCGATAGTGTGTGAGTGTGTGTGATTGTGTGTGAGTATGTGTGTGTGCCTATATGTGTTTGTGTCTATGTGTAGGTGCGTAATTGTGTGTGTGCGACTGTGTGTGAGAATGTGGGTGTTTCTGTGTGTAGGTGTGTGAATGTGTGAGTGTGTTTGTGAGAGTGTAGTTGTGTGAGTGTTTGTGTGTGTGTGAGTGAGTATACGGGTGTGTGATTGTGTCTGAGTTTTTGTGATTGTGTGTGAGAATGTGAGTGAATGTGTCTGTGTGTATGTGTGTGAGTGTGTGAAACAGTGTCTCAGGCTTCGTGATTTTGTGTGGGTGTGTGAGAGTGTGTGTGAGCGTTTGAGTGTAGGTGTGTCTTTTTGAGTGCCTTTGTGGTTATTATATGTGTGTGTGTGTGAAAGTGTGTGTGTAAGTGTGAGTGGGAGTGAGAGTGGGACTGTGTGTACGAGTGTGTTATTGTGTGTGATTGTGTTTGTGGGTGAGTGTCTGAGCGTCTTTGTGTGCAGGTGTGTGTGTCTGACGGTTTTAGTGTGGGTGTGAGTGCATGTGACTCTGTGAGAGTGTGTGTGTAGTTGTGTGAGTGGGAGTGAGTGTGTGAATGTGTATACGATTGGGTGACTGTGTGTGAGTGTGTGTGATTGTGTGTGAGAATGTGTGTGTGTGAGTCTGTGTGTGTAGGTGTGTGATTGTGCCGAACCCTGTGTGATTGTGTGTGTTTGTGAGGGTGTGTGACAGTGTGTGTGAGTGTAGGAGTGTCTGAGTGCCTGTGTGATTTCTGTATGTGAGTGTGTGTGTGTTTGATGATGCGTTTGTTTGTGTGTGTGTAGGTGTGTTAGTGGGAGTGAGTGTGAATACGAGTGTGTGATTGTGTGTGAGTGTTTTTGTCTGTGACTGGCTGTGAGTGTGTCTGTGAGTGCAGGTGAGAGTGCGTGACTATTTGTGAGTGTGTGTGTGATCGCATGTGAGCCTGTGTTTGTGTGTTGGTTTGTTTGTGTGTGTAGGTGTGCGTGTGTGTTTGACAGTGTTTGAGTGAGTGTTAGTGCGTGTGTGTCTGTAAGTGTTTGTGTGAGTAGGTGTGTGAGTGTGTGTGACCGGGTGATTGTGTGTGTGAATGCGTGTGAGTCTGTGTGTCTGTGTGTTTGTGGGTGTGTCTACATGTGTGTAGGTGTGTGACTGTTTATGGCACTGTGTCATTGTGCGTGAGTGCTCATGTGTCTGTGTGTGTGTGTGAGTTTGTGAGAGTGTAGGTGTGATTGGGAATGAGTGTGTGAGTGTGTATATGAGTGTGTCATTGTGTTTGTGTGTGTGTGTGAGTGTGTTTTGTTTAGGTGTGTGCGTGACATTTTGTGTGTCTATGTGTGAGTGTATTTTTGTCTGAGTGTGTGTGTCTGTGTGTAAGTGTGAGAGTGTGCTAGGGTGTTTGTGAGAGTGAAGTTGTGTGAGTGGGAGTGAGTGAGTGAATGTGTATATGAGTAGGTGACTGTGTGTGTGTGCATGTGTGTGCCTGACAGTCTGAATATGTGGGTGTTTCTGTGTGTAGGTGTGTGAGTGTGTGTGTGACATTGTATGAGTGTGTGTGTGACATTGTGTGAGTGTGTGTGTGAGTGCATGTTAATCTGTGTGCGTTGGTGTGTGAGTAGGTGTGCGAGAGCTTGTGGCAGTGTGTGAGTGTGTGTGTTTGTGACATTCTGTGAATGTGTGTTGGTGTCTCTGTGTGTGTAATGTGTGAGTGCAGCAGTGTGTGAGTGTGTGAGTGCGAATGAGTCTGTGAGTGTGTGCGGGTGTGAGTGTGTTTCTTTGTGAAATTTCAGTTGCGTGAGTTGGAGTGATTGTGTGAGTGTGTATATAAGTGTGCGATAGTGTGTGAGTGTGTGTGATTGTGTGTGAGTATGTGTGTGTGCCTATATGTGTTTGTGTCTATGTGTAGGTGCGTAATTGTGTGTGTGCTATTGTGTGTGAGAATGTGGTTGTTTCTGTGTGTAGGTGTGTGAATGTGTGAGTGTGTTTGTGAGAGTGTAGTTGTGTGCGTGTTTGTGTGTGTGTGAGTGTGTATACGGGTGTGTGATTGTGTCTGAGTTTTTGTGATTGTGTGTGAGAATGTGAGTGAATGTGTCTGTGTGTATGTGTGTGAGTGTGTGAAACAGTGTCTCAGTCTTCGTGATTTTGTGTGGGTGTGTGAGAGTGTGTGTGAGCGTTTGAGTGTAGGTGTGTCTTTTTGAGTGCCTTTGTGGTTATTATATGTGTGTGTGTGAAAGTGTGTGTGTAAGTGTGAGTGGGAGTGAGAGTGGGAGTATGTGTACGAGTGTGTTATTGTGTGTGATTGTGTTTGTGGGTGAGTGTCTGAGCGTCTTTGTGTGCAGGTGTGTGTGTCTGACGGTTTTAGTGTGGGTGTGAGTGCATGTGACTCTGTGAGAGTGTGTGTGTAGTTGTGTGAGTGGGAGTGAGTGTGTGAATGTGTATACGATTGGGTGACTGTGTGTGAGAATGTGTGTGTGTGAGTCTGTGTGTGTAGGTGTGTGATTGTGCCGAACCCTGTGTGATTGTGTGTGTTTGTGAGGGTGTGTGACAGTGTGTGTGAGTGTAGGAGTGTCTGAGTGCCTGTGTGATTTCTGTATGTGAGTGTGTGTGTGTTTGATGATGCGTTTGTTTGTGTGTGTGTAGGTGTGTTAGTGGGAGTGAGTGTGAATACGAGTGTGTGATTGTGTGTGAGTGTTTTTGTCTGTGAGTGGCTGTGAGTGTGTCTGTGAGTGCAGGTGAGGGTGCGTGACTGTGAGTGTGTGTGTGATTGCATGTGAGCCTGTGTTTGTGTGTTGGTTTGTTTGTGTGTGTAGGTGTGCGTGTGTGTTTGACAGTGTTTGAGTGAGTGTTAGTGCATGTGTGTCTGTAAGTGTTTGTGTGAGTAGGTGTGTGAGTGTGTGTGACCGGGTGATTGTGTGTGTGAATGCGTGTGAGTCTGTGTGTCTGTGTGTTTGTGGGTGTGTCTACATGTGTGTAGGTGTGTGACTGTTTATGGCACTGTGTCATTGTGCGTGAGTGCTCATGTGTCTGTGTGTGTGTGTGAGTTTGTGAGAGTGTAGGTGTGATTGGGAATGAGTGTGTGAGTGTGTATATGAGTGTGTCATTGTGTTTGTGTGTGTGTGTGAGTGTGTTTTGTTTAGGTGTGTGCGTGACATTTTGTGTGTCTATGTGTGAGTGTATTTTTGTCTGAGTGTGTGTGTCTGTGTGTAAGTGTGAGAGTGTGCTAGGGTGTTTGTGAGAGTGAAGGTGTGTGAGTGGGAGTGAGTGAGTGAATGTGTATATGAGTAGGTGACTGTGTGTGTGTGCATGTGTGTGCCTGACAGTCTGAATATGTGGGTGTTTCTGTGTGTAGGTGTGTGAGTGTGTGTGTGACATTGTATGAGTGTGTGTGTGACATTGTGTGAGTGTGTGTGTGAGTGCATGTTAATCTGTGTGCGTTGGTGAGTGAGTAGGTGTGCGAGAGCTTGTGGCAGTGTGTGAGTGTGTGTGTTTGTGACATTCTGTGAATGTGTGTTGGTGTCTCTGTGTGTGTAATGTGTGAGTGCAGCAGTGTGTGAGTGTGTGAGTGCGAATGAGTCTGTGAGTGTGTGCGGGTGTGAGTGTGTTTCTTTGTGAAATTTCAGTTGCGTGAGTTGGAGTGATTGTGTGAGTGTGTATATAAGTGTGCGATAGTGTGTGAGTGTGTGTGATTGTGTGTGAGTATGTGTGTGTGCCTATATGTGTTTGTGTCTATGTGTAGGTGCGTAATTGTGTGTGTGCTATTGTGTGTGAGAATGTGGTTGTTTCTGTGTGTAGGTGTGTGAATGTGTGAGTGTGTTTGTGAGAGTGTAGTTGTGTGCGTGTTTGTGTGTGTGTGAGTGTGTATATGGGTGTGTGATTGTGTCTGAGTTTTTGTGATTGTGTGTGAGAATGTGAGTGAATGTGTCTGTGTGTATGTGTGTGAGTGTGTGAAACAGTGTCTCAGTCTTCGTGATTTTGTGTGGGTGTGTGAGAGTGTGTGTGAGCGTTTGAGTGTAGGTGTGTCTTTTTGAGTGCCTTTGTGGTTATTATATGTGTGTGTGTGAAAGTGTGTGTGTAAGTGTGAGTGGGAGTGAGAGTGGGAGTATGTGTACGAGTGTGTTATTGTGTGTGATTGTGTTTGTGGGTGAGTGTCTGAGCGTCTTTGTGTGCAGGTGTGTGTGTCTGACGGTTTTAGTGTGGGTGTGAGTGCATGTGACTCTGTGAGAGTGTGTGTGTAGTTGTGTGAGTGGGAGTGAGTGTGTGAATGTGTATACGATTGGGTGACTGTGTGTGAGAATGTGTGTGTGTGAGTCTGTGTGTGTAGGTGTGTGATTGTGCCGAACCCTGTGTGATTGTGTGTGTTTGTGAGGGTGTGTGACAGTGTGTGTGAGTGTAGGAGTGTCTGAGTGCCTGTGTGATTTCTGTATGTGAGTGTGTGTGTGTTTGATGATGCGTTTGTTTGTGTGTGTGTAGGTGTGTTAGTGGGAGTGAGTGTGAATACGAGTGTGTGATTGTGTGTGAGTGTTTTTGTCTGTGAGTGGCTGTGAGTGTGTCTGTGAGTGCAGGTGAGGGTGCGTGACTGTGAGTGTGTGTGTGATTGCATGTGAGCCTGTGTTTGTGTGTTGGTTTGTTTGTGTGTGTAGGTGTGCGTGTGTGTTTGACAGTGTTTGAGTGAGTGTTAGTGCGTGTGTGTCTGTAAGTGTTTGTGTGAGTAGGTGTGTGAGTGTGTGTGACCGGGTGATTGTGTGTGTGAATGCGTGTGAGTCTGTGTGTCTGTGTGTTTGTGGGTGTGTCTACATGTGTGTAGGTGTGTGACTGTTTATGGCACTGTGTCATTGTGCGTGAGTGCTCATGTGTCTGTGTGTGTGTGTGAGTTTGTGAGAGTGTAGGTGTGATTGGGAATGAGTGTGTGAGTGTGTATATGAGTGTGTCATTGTGTTTGTGTGTGTGTGTGAGTGTGTTTTGTTTAGGTGTGTGCGTGACATTTTGTGTGTCTATGTGTGAGTGTATTTTTGTCTGAGTGTGTGTGTCTGTGTGTAAGTGTGAGAGTGTGCTAGGGTGTTTGTGAGAGTGAAGGTGTGTGAGTGGGAGTGAGTGAGTGAATGTGTATATGAGTGGGTGACTGCGTGTGTGTGCATGTGTGTGCCTGAGAGTCTGAATATGTGGGTGTTTCTGTGTGTAGGTGTGTGAGTGTGTGTGTGACATTGTGTGAGTGTGTGTGTGACATTGTGTGAGTGTGTGTGAGTGCATGTGAATCTGTGTGCGTTGGTGTGTGAGTAGGTGTGCGAGAGCTTGTGGCAGTGAGTGAGTGTGTGTGTTTGTGACATTCTGTGAATGTGTGTTGGTGTCTCTGTGTGTGTAGATGTGTGAGTGCAGCAGTGTGTGAGTGTGTGAGTGCGAATGAGTCTGTGAGTGTGTGCGGGTGTGAGTGTGTTTCTTTGTGAAATTTCAGTTGCGTGAGTTGGAGTGATTGTGTGAGTGTGTATATAAGTGTGCGATAGTGTGTGAGTGTGTGTGATTGTGTGTGAGTATGTGTGTGTGCCTATATGTGTTTGTGTCTATGTGTAGGTGCGTAATTGTGTGTGTGCGATTGTGTGTGAGAATGTGGTTGTTTCTGTGTGAAGGTGTGGGAATGTGTGAGTGTGTTTGTGAGAGTGTAGTTGTGTGCGTGTTTGTGTGTGTGTGAGTGTGTATACGGGTGTGTGATTGTGTCTGAGTTTTCGTGATTGTGTGTGAGAATGTGAGTGAATGTGTCTGTGTATGTGTGTGAGTGTGTGAAACAGTGTCTCAGTCTTCGTGATTTTGTGTGGGTGTGTGAGAGTGTGTGTGAGCGTTTGAGTGTAGGTGTGTCTTTTTGAGTGCCTTTGTGGTTATTATATGTGTGTGTGTGAAAGTGTGTGTGTAAGTGTGAGTGGGAGTGAGGGTGGGACTGTGTTTACGAGTGTGTTATTGTGTGTGATTGTGTTTGTGGGTGAGTGTCTGAGCGTCTTTGTGTGCAGGTGTGTGTGTCTGACGGTTTTAGTGTGGGTGTGAGTGCATGTGACTCTGTGAGAGTGTGTGTGTAGTTGTGTGAGTGGGAGTGAGTGTGTGAATGTGTATACGATTGGGTGACTGTGTGTGAGAATGTGTGTGTGTGAGTCTGTGTGTGTAGGTGTGTGATTGTGCCGAACCCTGTGTGATTGTGTGTGTTTGTGAGGGTGTGTGACAGTGTGTGTGAGTGTAGGAGTGTCTGAGTGCCTGTGTGATTTCTGTATGTGAGTGTGTGTGTGTTTGATGATGCGTTTGTTTGTGTGTGTGTAGGTGTGTTAGTGGGAGTGAGTGTGAATACGAGTGTGTGATTGTGTGTGAGTGTTTTTGTCTGTGAGTGGCTGTGAGTGTGTCTGTGTGTGCAGGTGAGGGTGCGTGACTGTGAGTGTGTGTGTGATTGCATGTGAGCCTGTGTTTGTGTGTTGGTTTGTTTGTGTGTGTAGGTGTGCGTGTGTGTTTGACAGTGTTTGAGTGAGTGTTAGTGCATGTGTGTCTGTAAGTGTTTGTGTGAGTAGGTGTGTGAGTGTGTGTGACCGGGTGATTGTGTGTGTGAATGCGTGTGAGTCTGTGTGTCTGTGTGTTTGTGGGTGTGTCTACATGTGTGTAGGTGTGTGACTGTTTATGGCACTGTGTCATTGTGCGTGAGTGCTCATGTGTCTGTGTGTGTGTGTGAGTTTGTGAGAGTGTAGGTGTGATTGGGAATGAGTGTGTGAGTGTGTATATGAGTGTGTCATTGTGTTTGTGTGTGTGTGTGAGTGTGTTTTGTTTAGGTGTGTGCGTGACATTTTGTGTGTCTATGTGTGAGTGTATATTTGTCTGAGTGTGTGTGTCTGTGTGTAAGTGTGAGAGTGTGCTAGGGTGTTTGTGAGAGTGAAGGTGTGTGAGTGGGAGTGAGTGAGTGTATGTGTATATGAGTGGGTGACTGCGTGTGTGTGCATGTGTGTGCCTGAGAGTCTGAATATGTGGGTGTTTCTGTGTGTAGGTGTGTGAGTGTGTGTGTGACATTGTGTGAGTGTGTGTGTGACATTGTGTGAGTGTGTGTGAGTGCATGTGAATCTGTGTGCGTTGGTGTGTGAGTAGGTGTGCGAGAGCTTGTGGCAGTGTGTGAGTGTGTGTGTTTGTGACATTCTGTGAATGTGTGTTGGTGTCTCTGTGTGTGTAGATGTGTGAGTGCAGCAGTGTGTGAGTGTGTGAGTGCGAATGAGTCTGTGAGTGTGTGCGGGTGTGAGTGTGTTTCTTTGTGAAATTTCAGTTGCGTGAGTTGGAGTGATTGTGTGAGTGTGTATATAAGTGTGCGATAGTGTGTGAGTGTGTGTGATTGTGTGTGAGTATGTGTGTGTGCCTATATGTGTTTGTGTCTATGTGTAGGTGCGTAATTGTGTGTGTGCGACTGTGTGTGAGAATGTGGGTGTTTCTGTGTGTAGGTGTGTGAATGTGTGAGTGTGTTTGTGAGAGTGTACTTGTGTGAGTGTTTGTGTGTGTGTGAGTGAGTATACGGGTGTGTGATTGTGTCTGAGTTTTTGTGATTGTGTGTGAGAATGTGAGTGAATGTGTCTGTGTGTATGTGTGTGAGTGTGTGAAACAGTGTCTCAGGCTTCGTGATTTTGTGTGGGTGTGTGAGAGTGTGTGTGAGCGTTTGAGTGTAGGTGTGTCTTTTTGAGTGCCTTTGTGGTTATTATATGTGTGTGTGTGTGAAAGTGTGTGTGTAAGTGTGAGTGGGAGTGAGAGTGGGACTGTGTGTACGAGTGTGTTCTTGTGTGTGATTGTGTTTGTGGGTGAGTGTCTGAGCGTCTTTGTGTGCAGGTGTGTGTGTCTGACGGTTTTAGTGTGGGTGTGAGTGCATGTGACTCTGTGAGAGTGTGTGTGTAGTTGTGTGAGTGGGAGTGAGTGTGTGAATGTGTATACGATTGGGTGACTGTGTGTGAGTGTGTGTGATTGTGTGTGAGAATGTGTGTGTGTGAGTCTGTGTGTGTAGGTGTGTGATTGTGCCGAACCCTGTGTGATTGTGTGTGTTTGTGAGGGTGTGTGACAGTGTGTGTGAGTGTAGGAGTGTCTGAGTGCCTGTGTGATTTCTGTATGTGAGTGTGTGTGTGTTTGATGATGCGTTTGTTTGTGTGTGTGTAGGTGTGTTAGTGGGAGTGAGTGTGAATACGAGTGTGTGATTGTGTGTGAGTGTTTTTGTCTGTGACTGGCTGTGAGTGTGTCTGTGAGTGCAGGTGAGAGTGCGTGACTATTTGTGAGTGTGTGTGTGTGATTGCATGTGAGCCTGTGTTTGTGTGTTGGTTTGTTTGTGTGTGTAGGTGTGCGTGTGTGTTTGACAGTGTTTGAGTGAGTGTTAGTGCGTGTGTGTCTGTAAGTGTTTGTGTGAGTAGGTGTGTGAGTGTGTGTGACCGGGTGATTGTGTGTGTGAATGCGTGTGAGTCTGTGTGTCTGTGTGTTTGTGGGTGTGTCTACATGTGTGTAGGTGTGTGACTGTTTATGGCACTGTGTCATTGTGCGTGAGTGCTCATGTGTCTGTGTGTGTGTGTGAGTTTGTGAGAGTGTAGGTGTGATTGGGAATGAGTGTGTGAGTGTGTATATGAGTGTGTCATTGTGTTTGTGTGTGTGTGTGAGTGTGTTTTGTTTAGGTGTGTGCGTGACATTTTGTGTGTCTATGTGTGAGTGTATTTTTGTCTGAGTGTGTGTGTCTGTGTGTAAGTGTGAGAGTGTGCTAGGGTGTTTGTGAGAGTGAAGGTGTGTGAGTGGGAGTGAGTGAGTGAATGTGTATATGAGTAGGTGACTGTGTGTGTGTGCATGTGTGTGCCTGACAGTCTGAATATGTGGGTGTTTCTGTGTGTAGGTGTGTGAGTGTGTGTGTGACATTGTATGAGTGTGTGTGTGACATTGTGTGAGTGTGTGTGTGAGTGCATGTGAATCTGTGTGCGTTGGTGTGTGAGTAGGTGTGCGAGAGCTTGTGGCAGTGTGTGAGTGTGTGTGTTTGTGACATTCTGTGAATGTGTGTTGGTGTCTCTGTGTGTGTAATGTGTGAGTGCAGCAGTGTGTGAGTGTGTGAGTGCGAATGAGTCTGTGAGTGTGTGCGGGTGTGAGTGTGTTTCTTTGTGAAATTTCAGTTGCGTGAGTTGGAGTGATTGTGTGAGTGTGTATATAAGTGTGCGATAGTGTGTGAGTGTGTGTGATTGTGTGTGAGTATGTGTGTGTGCCTATATGTGTTTGTGTCTATGTGTATGTGCGTAATTGTGTGTGTGCTATTGTGTGTGAGAATGTGGTTGTTTCTGTGTGTAGGTGTGTGAATGTGTGAGTGTGTTTGTGAGAGTGTAGTTGTGTGCGTGTTTGTGTGTGTGTGAGTGTGTATACGGGTGTGTGATTGTGTCTGAGTTTTTGTGATTGTGTGTGAGAATGTGAGTGAATGTGTCTGTGTGTATGTGTGTGAGTGTGTGAAACAGTGTCTCAGTCTTCGTGATTTTGTGTGGGTGTGTGAGAGTGTGTGTGAGCGTTTGAGTGTAGGTGTGTCTTCTTGAGTGCCTTTGTGGTTATTATATGTGTGTGAGTGAAAGTGTGTGTGTAAGTGTGAGTGGGAGTGAGAGTGGGACTGTGTGTACGAGTGTGTTCTTGTGTTTGATTGTGTTTGTGGGTGAGTGTCTGAGCGTCTTTGTGTGCAGGTGTGTGTGTCTGACGGTTTTAGTGTGGGTGTGAGTGCATGTGACTGTGAGAGTGTGTGTGTAGTTGTGTGAGTGGGAGTGAGTGTGTGAATGTGTATACGATTGGGTGACTGTGTGTGAGTGTGTGTGATTGTGTGTGAGAATGTGTGTGTGTGAGTCTGTGTGTGTAGGTGTGTGATTGTGCCGAACCCTGTGTGATTGTGTGTGTTTGTGAGGGTGTGTGACAGTGTGTGTGAGTGTAGGAGTGTCTGAGTGCCTGTGTGATTTCTGTATGTGAGTGTGTGTGTGTTTGATGATGCGTTTGTTTGTGTGTGTGTAGGTGTGTTAGTGGGAGTGAGTGTGAATACGAGTGTGTGATTGTGTGTGAGTGTTTTTGTCTGTGACTGGCTGTGAGTGTGTCTGTGAGTGCAGGTGAGAGTGCGTGACTATTTGTGAGTGTGTGTGTGTGATCGCATGTGAGCCTGTGTTTGTGTGTTGGTTTGTTTGTGTGTGTAGGTGTGCGTGTGTGTTTGACAGTGTTTGAGTGAGTGTTAGTGCGTGTGTGTCTGTAAGTGTTTGTGTGAGTAGGTGTGTGAGTGTGTGTGACCGGGTGATTGTGTGTGTGAATGCGTGTGAGTCTGTGTGTCTGTGTGTTTGTGGGTGTGTCTACATGTGTGTAGGTGTGTGACTGTTTATGGCACTGTGTCATTGTGCGTGAGTGCTCATGTGTCTGTGTGTGTGTGTGAGTTTGTGAGAGTGTAGGTGTGATTGGGAATGAGTGTGTGAGTGTGTATATGAGTGTGTCATTGTGTTTGTGTGTGTGTGTGAGTGTGTTTTGTTTAGGTGTGTGCGTGACATTTTGTGTGTCTATGTGTGAGTGTATTTTTGTCTGAGTGTGTGTGTCTGTGTGTAAGTGTGAGAGTGTGCTAGGGTGTTTGTGAGAGTGAAGGTGTGTGAGTGGGAGTGAGTGAGTGAATGTGTATATGAGTGGGTGACTGCGTGTGTGTGCATGTGTGTGCCTGACAGTCTGAATATGTGGGTGTTTCTGTGTGTAGGTGTGTGAGTGTGTGTGTGACATTGTGTGAGTGTGTGTGTGACATTGTGTGAGTGTGTGTGAGTGCATGTGAATCTGTGTGCGTTGGTGTGTGAGTAGGTGTGCGAGAGCTTGTGGCAGTGTGTGAGTGTGTGTGTTTGTGACATTCTGTGAATGTGTGTTGGTGTCTCTGTGTGTGTAGATGTGTGAGTGCAGCAGTGTGTGAGTGTGTGAGTGCGAATGAGTCTGTGAGTGTGTGCGGGTGTGAGTGTGTTTCTTTGTGAAATTTCAGTTGCGTGAGTTGGAGTGATTGTGTGAGTGTGTATATAAGTGTGCGATAGTGTGTGAGTGTGTGTGATTGTGTGTGAGTATGTGTGTGTGCCTATATGTGTTTGTGTCTATGTGTAGGTGCGTAATTGTGTGTGTGCGATTGTGTGTGAGAATGTGGTTGTTTCTGTGTGTAGGTGTGTGAATGTGTGAGTGTGTTTGTGAGAGTGTAGTTGTGTGCGTGTTTGTGTGTGTGTGAGTGTGTATACGGGTGTGTGATTGTGTCTGAGTTTTCGTGATTGTGTGTGAGAATGTGAGTGAATGTGTCTGTGTATGTGTGTGAGTGTGTGAAACAGTGTCTCAGTCTTCGTGATTTTGTGTGGGTGTGTGAGAGTGTGTGTGAGCGTTT